>NW_027425767.1:0-1472 GCF_003597395.2 Chelonoidis abingdonii
CGCATGGGATTCTTCCGTCCTAAGTGCAGGACTCTGCACTTGTCCTTGTTGAACCTCATCAGATATCTTTTGGCCCAGTCCTCCAATTTGTCTAGGTCACTCTGGACCCTATCACTACCCTCCAGCATATCTACCTCTCCCCCTAGCTTAGTGTCATCCACGAACTTGCTGAGGGTGCAATTCATCCCATCATCCAGATCATTAATGAAGGTATTGAACAAAAGTGGCCCCAGGGCCGACCCTTGGGCCACTCCGCTTGACACCGGCTGCCAACTAGACATCAAACCATTGGTTACTACCTGACAATCTAGCCAGCTTTCTATCCACCCTACGGTCCATTCATCCAATCCATACTTTAACTTGCTGGCAAGAATACTGTGGGAGACTGTATCAAAAGCTTTGCTAAAGTCAAGACATATCATTTCCACTACTTTCCCCATATCCGCAGAGACAGTTATCTCATCATAGAAGGAAATCAGGTTGGTCAGGCATGACTTGCCTTTGGTGAATCCATGTTGACTGTTCCTGATCATCATCATCTCCTCTAAGTGCTTCAAAATGGATTCCTTGAGATCCTGTTCCATTCTTTTTCCAGGAACTGAGGTGAGGCTGACTGGTCTGTAGTTACCCAGATTCTCTCTTTTCCCTTTTTTAAAGATGGGCACTATATTTGACTTTTTCCCAGGGTGGATTTGATTTAAATCACGATTTAAATCACTAGTCAGGAAGACTATTTAATCATGGATTTCTACATAAAAGTGCATTCTGTTGGTTGTTATATCCTTAATACATATTCTTCGCCACTCAGTGATAGATACAGGTTTCATTTTTACAAGGCACGCACACACTGTACATTTTTAAGTGATTTATTTTTAAAACTTTTCAGATTAGTTTTACAGCTATATCAGAAAATGAATGCTTGTTTGGTTATTTCATTTACCAAAGGTAATTGATACTTATAAAGTCATTGGGATATGAAGTATCTTCAATTCAACAGGCTAATCATTAATATTTGGAGGATTTTCTTGCTATGCTGTATTAAGAGGAGAACATCACCAGACAGACATTTACCTAAAACAACAATGTTATGTATTCTGGATTTTTTCTTCAACAGCAAACATATAGTATCTTAAGAAAACAAGCCTGTGAATTTTTGAATTTAGTTAAACATTGAAGTTTTTGAAAATCAGTTTGTTTTTTTAAAAATTATTTTTAACTAAAATAGTTAAATAGTCAATTTAATTTTTTTTAAATATGTCAGCCAGGTCAACATGAGAAATTTAAAATATTGGCTTCTGCAGATAACTCAGTCATCTTCACCTTCATTTTCCCATTTGTTCATAATCTGGAAAAGAAAAACAAGCTTTCCTGCTTTTTCAGGTCCCAAACGATTTCTCAGTTTGGAATGAATTAGTCCAAAGGAAGAAACTTCTACGCCGGCAGAAGAAGTTACTGCTGTTAAAAGTGAGATT
>NW_027425768.1:0-1046 GCF_003597395.2 Chelonoidis abingdonii
AAAGAGAAATAATGATCCGTGGCTGGAGAGAAAATATGCTGTTAATATGTGATATACCTATCGAGGTTTTGCAGGGCAGGAGTGGAATTGCCTTATGTCACCCCAGCACTGTGCCACTGATTTAGTCTTTTGCTTTCATGATTTAAAGGACTCTTTTGACAAATATATATGGATTCCTCCTCCCTCTGCATCTAAAAAAGATTGTTGTGTGAGGAAAAAACCAAATCTCGCAGAGCCTTGATTGGCATTCAGTGGGAGTTTCACACTGTTTGAGTGCTAATGCACAGGAGGTTTGGAATCTGTAATGCTCCCATTTATGACGCAGCATGAAGCAAGATCTTGTTTTTATAGAGGATTTAAGCGTGTATTTCTCAGTGAGGGGAGGATTTATTTAGGCAACAGGTTTTGATGCTTTTGTTGATGGACATTTCATATTAAACATAACAATCCCTAGAACTGAAGAATATATAATTCCATGCTTTTTTCCTACAAGTGGCTGAGATCCTCTTGTGAATCTGCTGAGAATCTTCAAGTCCCAATTGTCCTGGGAGATGCTCAGCACCTGGCATAATTGCCCCCCGGTTATAGCTGTTAGGCACATGTTGCTCTACAACAGTAGTCTCCAACCTTTTTACTCTCAAGATCACTTTTTGAATTTATGAGCAACCCAGGATCTACCTCATCCCTTCCCCGAGACCCCACCCCGCTCACTACATCTCCCCCGCTCCGTCACTTGCTCTCCCCCACCCTCACTCACTTTCACTGGGCTGGGGCAGGGGATTGGGGTCCGAGAGGGGGTGCGACTCTAGGCTGGGGCCAGGAGTTCAGAATCTGGGAGGGGACTCTGGGCAGGAGTGCAGGAGAGGGTGAGGTGTTCAAGCTCTGGGAGGGAGTTTGGGTGAAGGAGGGGGCTCTGGGCTGGGGCAGGGGGTTGGGGTGCAGGAGGGGGTTTGGGATGCTGGCTTGGGAGGGGGGTCAGGGCTGGGGCAGGGCATTGGGGATCAGGAGGGAGTTCAAGGTTCAGGTGCGGGTAGGGGGTGCTGGCT
>NW_027425769.1:0-1405 GCF_003597395.2 Chelonoidis abingdonii
ACAGGCTTCTGTGTCTCAATCAACCCACAGCCCAGCACATTCCTCCCCTCACAGCAGGGTTCACACAGGCTATAGCTCCTTGAGGTCCCTGAGTCCTGGGAGTGACCATTCTACTCTATTCTTCTTTCAGGCTGCTTCTCAGAGAGAGAGAACTCTCTTTCCCTCTCCTCTGAGTCTCCTTTCCCCAGCTGGGCTCACCCTGCTCAGCTTTATCTTTAATTGGGGATGGTTAGGTGAGAGCAGACAGATTAATTAGCCTCTCATTTTAACCCATTCCCAGCATGTGCGGGGTGAGCAATCAGACTGGCTTAACTGTTTGTCAAAGGCCTTACATTGGTGACAAGTAACACAGATTCTCTTTGAACTCCAAAGATTGAGACCTCTGATTTTGGAGCAGGAAGAATGGGGTTTCATATAGAACTGGCTGATGGTTTTTTTAGTCAAAACTTGAAAAATGGGGTATTGACAAAACTTCGATGGAAAAAGTTGAAAAAAAGGTGTGTGTGTTTTTAAAGGAGGTAAAACACCTCTCTGTATCTTAAAACTTTTTTTCCTTGCTGGAAAAGTGTTCAAAAGTTTTATCAAGTAAGAAAAAGTGTTGCTTCCTCTCACATTTTAAACCTTTAAAAAACTCTGCCGCCTGTTTGCTATTGGGGGAGAAAAGAGAAGTAAATAAAAACATGAAAGAAAGTGACTTTCCCCCACTTTCTCTCATTTTTTGTTCTACTTGAAAAATACATTTTTTAAACACATTAAAAAGCACTAGAAATTAAACCGAGGAACATTAGCGGCAGCATTCGGATCAAATTTTGAGTGATGCCTGGTGCTCAAGTAATGCATTTTGGTTTGTCCTGTTATTGGAATAGAATCCAGCTCAACCCTGGCTCCAGAAACTTCAGCATCTTTATTGATCCACACAGTCCGGGACTATCTTATCAGGCGCACTTAACTTGCATATTGACCTCTCTGTTTCTCTTTACCAACTCTCTGAGGGCTGCCATGTTTACAAGGAATACCCCAATGCCAGCTGCAACAAACTCCTTCTGATGTGAGGAGAAGGAATCCAAGTAAGGTAATGTTGGCCATGAACAGTCTGTGGCCAGGAGTAAACACTGTACCCCGGTGATAAGTGTCTGTGGAATCAGGCCTGAGCGCCAGAGCCGGATTTTCAAAGAGGTCTAAAGGGGTCAGGTAGGCAATACCTAGTGAAATTCAATTGGGTTTGGATACCCAACTCCCTTAGAATCCTTTAAAAATCCCAACCCAGACATCTGTCACTCACCCCTCCAATGAGTAGCACAGAACTGCAGGAGTAGTTCCACAGAACTGATATGTCTATTCAGAGATTAAGGTACTGCACCGTGAGAGGGAGAAAGGCAGATTCTGACCCTTGATGAATTTAAAG
>NW_027425770.1:0-1017 GCF_003597395.2 Chelonoidis abingdonii
TACTGCACCCTGTGGTCAACGCTTCCTGCAGTAAGTGACTGGGGAGCAGTAAAACGAAGGGATGATTAGCCCCTGGGAGTGTGTACCCAGTGAGAAGGACTTTGCAGTAACAGGATCCCCCAGGGGATTGCAGCAAGCGGTCCCAGGGGCGGAGGAGTCTGCAGCTTGACCCTGGTAGAGAGGTGGTGACCTCAAGAAGGGCTGGTGCACTGGGGGTCTCCTTGGAAACCATGGGGAGCAGTGAGCACCCCGGCCTGCGAGTGGCCAGCAGGAGGATGTATGCCAAGTGGCGCAAGTGCGACCTGCTGGAGCTGTGCAAGCAGAGGGGGCGGTGAAGGGGGAGGCTCACCAAAGAACAGCTGATTGCCCAGCTGGAGGAGGGAGATCGCTTGAATGAACGGATCCCTGTCTCTGAGGGAAGCAGCCTGGCTGATGCAGCACAGGCACCAGTGTCTGTCCCTGCTGGGAGTGGTCAGCCGGCGGATGAAGGCTTCCCGAGACCCCCAATTCCTATGCCTAGGGGAAGGGCGGGGAGGAGCCCAGTGAATACCGAGGGCACCGTGACCCCCCCGGCCAGCAGGGGATCCTCGCGGCGAAGCTCACCCCCCAGCAGGGGATCCTCCCGGCGAAGCTCACCCCCCAGCAGGGGATCCTCCTGGTGAAGCTCACCTCCTAGCAGGGGATCGTCCCGGCAATGCTCGGCATCCATGGAGTGGATGCGGCTGGAATATGACAGGGAGCTGAGACGGGAAGAGCTCGAGTTCAGGAGGCAAGAACTGAAGGAATGGGAGATCCAGCATAAATATGAGGAGGACCAGCGCCAGTGTGAGCTGGAGGAGAAGGAGAAACAGCGTAAACATGAGGCGAACCAGCGTAAACATGAGGAGAACCAGCGCCAGTGTGAGCTGGAGGAGAAGGAGAAACAGCGTAAACATGAGCTGGAGCTGGAGCTGGCCTGGCTGACGAGCAGTGGAGCCCCAGCTGTGGTGAGTGAGGGGGGACCCAAGCCTACAAAGA
>NW_027425771.1:0-1112 GCF_003597395.2 Chelonoidis abingdonii
CTGTTTGTGGTGTTTCTCCAACGTGATGCCGCATTGTTTCCCTTCTTTATTAAAAGGATTTTGCTACACTCAGACTCCGTGCTTGCGAGCGGGGAAGTATTGCCTCCTAGAGGCGCCCGGGGGGGTGGTATGTAATTGTCCCAGGTCACTGAGTGGGGGCTCGAGCCGGTTTTGCATTGTGTTATTGAAACGGAACCCCTGGATACTGAACCCGGCCCTTGTTGCTGCCAACTCAGAGGGGCAGAAGGGTTACAAATGTATTTTTAGGATGGGGGACAGTGTTTTGGAAAGCAGTGGCTCAGAAAAAGTTTAAGATTTAGGAGTCATTGTGGGTAACCAACTACTCATGAATTCCCACTGAGATGCTGCAGCTGACAGAGCAAATGCAAAAGTAGAAGCAAGAAATTGACATTACCACCATGTGTGGCATTAGACTATTCCTAGAATACTGAGTCCACTTATGATGTTGACACTTAAAAAATAATGGGTTCCACAAGCTGGAAAGAGTTCAGAAAAGAGCTATAGGAATTATGTTAGATCTAGAAAATGTGCTACAGCGAGACTCTGAAGAAGCTCAACATAGTTGGCTTAACAAATAAAAGGTTAAGAGGAGACTTGCTCATAGTCTATAACTACTGTGACAGACCCAGGCCAGTGGGGTGCAGGAGTCTGGTAAAGGGCAAATATACTGGTCACTGGGTGAGTAGTTTTCTGTTCCCTGAGTGACCAGAGCAGGGTCTGCACTAGAGTAGTCAGGAACTTGCTAGAACCAATTAAGGCAGACAGGCTGATTAGAACTCCTGCAGCCAATCAAGGCAGGCTAATCAGGGCACCTGGGTTTTAAAAGGAGCTCTCTCCAGTCAGGTGGGGAGGAGCCAGAGCAGAGGAGGTGCGTGTGAGGAGCTGGGAGCAAGAGACACAAGGAACTGAGACTGAGAGAGTGTGCTGCTGGAGGACTAAGGAGTACTAGTGCTATCAGACACCAGGAGGAAGGTCCTGTGGTGAGGATAAAGAAGGTGTTTGGAGAAGGCCTTGGGGAAGTAGCCCAGGGAGGTGTAGCTGTCACACAGCTGTTACAAGAGGCACTATAGACAGCTGCAAATCCATAGGGC
>NW_027425772.1:0-1415 GCF_003597395.2 Chelonoidis abingdonii
GGGGATGGACGGACAGGTAGGGATGTCTGGGATGGACAGACAGACAGGTAGATGTTACGGGGATGGACGGACAGGTAGGGATGTCTGGGATGGACGGACAGACAGGTAGGTAGATGTTATGGGGATGGACGAACGGACAGACAGATGTTATGGGGATGGACAGACAGGTAGGGATGTCTGGGGATGGAGGGATAGACAGGTAGGGATGTATTGGGATGGTGAGACAGACAGGTACTTGTTACGGTGATGGACGGACACACAGCTAGACAGATATGTGCGCACAATGCCAATAGATGGCTAGAAAGAGCCGCCGGGGGGGGGGGGTAGCTCATGGCTCCGACACAGGCTGACCTTCCCTGGATACGTGGGGGTCTTATACCCACCTCTCCCCCTGCCGACTGCCCCCTGGCACCCGCCCTCCCTCAGAGACGCCCTCTATGGGGGTTGCTGGCGATTCACAGCCCCCTTCGTCCCCCACCCCCCAGACAATACAGATATCCCCCAGGTTGTCTGGCACTTTGTCTTTCGCCAGTTCCCCTGTTTCTGGGCCAGGGGAAGAGGTGGGGATTTGGCACCAACGGTCAGCGAGCAGGAAGAAGAGATGGCGGAAAACAGACGGTGGAGGAACCAGAGAGAGGCCTGGGAGGAAGAACAGAAGGAAAAAGCATGAAGCAGAGGAGTAGAGAGGAGACTCTTGGCAGGCTGGAAAGAGAGAAGGAAAAAGTGGCTGGAAGAGATAGAGATGGGGGGGGGACAGGGTTAAGAGAACGGACCGATTCCATCCCGTCTGCTTTCCCCGTTTCGTTCTTTTTCTCATCCCCTCTTTTTTTTTCGTTTGTCATCGTTTTTCTGTATCAGGATCGGAACATGCAACGCGCCTGGTTGGTTTGTTTTCAAAACAATTTTCCCATTCCATCCCCTCCCCGCAAAAAAAAAAAGTCTCTTAGTTGTTAAAAAAAATTACACCCCCACTCCCCGCATTCCTGACCCTCCCCAACCCCCCAAAAACTGAATCCCAAGTTGTCGTTACATTCAAAGTTTGGCTTGGAAAAAAATTGGGTAGAATTACCCTCCCCCGAAAAAAAGAAACAAAAAAACAATTTCCAGGTGTAACTTTCCCCCATTTCTGGCCTCTGTGGAGCAAGTGGTTTCCTCTCCAGGAGTGGTGGTTGAGGGGGGCGTTGGCTTCTCGGTCGCAAGTGAAGAGCTGTTGGCTTCTCTCAAACGTCCTAGACTCCTGTTCCGTACCGGGAAAGACGCTGGTTTCGCTGCCTTACATCCAAAAGGACTGAAGAACAGTTGTGCTCCGTCAATCTGGGTAGAGCTTTCAGCATCTCCATAATCCAGCCAAGACAAACCATGGACAGTCGGCCTCTCTGCAACGCCTCCCGGGGCAGATACTACGTCGGGAAAAC
>NW_027425773.1:0-1463 GCF_003597395.2 Chelonoidis abingdonii
TCCCACACTTTCAACATGATGCAGTCCCACCAGTCTGTGCTTGTTTCCCGGGCCCAGAATTGGCATTTCACCGCTATAGCCTACCTTCAAAGCGGGGCCTACGGTTTGAGAGAATTCGGTGTCCACGTCCTCATCACTCGCGTCGCTGCACTGCCGTAGCCGCCGCCACCTCCTCACCTGGTTTTTCAGGTCCTGGTTCAGCATAAACTGCACAATAATGCGCGAGGTGTTTACAATGTTCATGACTACTGTCTTGAGCTGACCAGGCTCCATGCTTGCCGTGGTATGGCGTCTGCACAGTTCACCCAGGAAAAAAGACACGAAACGGTTGTCTGCTGTTGCTTTCACGGAGGGAGGAGTGAAGCTGTACCCAGAACCACCAGCAACAATACTTTATTGCCCCATCAGGCGTCGGGATCTCAACCCAGAATTCCAATGGCCATGGGAGACTGCGGGAACTATGGGATAGCTATGAGATAGCTACCATAGTGCAACGCTCTGGAAGTCGACGCTAGCCTCGGTACATAGACTCACACCACCGAATTAATGTGCTTAGTGTGGCTGCATGCACTCGACTTTATCCAATCTTCTTTCCAAAAATCAATTTCTGTAAAATCAGAGTAATCCCATAGTGTAGAAATACCCTAAACGTAGTTAAGCTCTGGAATAGGCTTACCAGTGGCTACAGTTTTATTCACCATTTTTAGCCAATTAGTTTTTCCCAGACAAATCTTGACAGACGGTGGTGCAAATTCCATGTCTGTAGTCTTTCAAAAGTCACGGGAATTGTGTGGAGCAGAGCATATAAAGGCTGCTCCCTATCACCCACAAACTAATGAGTTTGCAGAAAGATTTAAGGGAACTTTAAAAGCTGTGCTAAGAAAGCACCTCACCAGCCATGAGAATGATTGGGACGTTTTACTTCATTATTTGCTCACTGCGCACAGAAGTGTTCCCCGAGAATCTACTGGCTTTGCCCCCTTTGATCTCCTGTGTGGGAAGCAGGTTAGGGGACCCTTAGATTTGATTGGAGGCTCTGGGGAGGGCAGCACTGAGGAAAGAGGACAGCCTGGAGGGGAGTATGTCACTCGTTTTAAGCAGAATTTACAGGTAATGAGGAATTGAGGGAAAGTGACCCTTGAACAAAGTCAGGGAACTCAGCATGTTAATTATGGTCAGCAAACTGAAGAAAGATCATTTGACACTGCTGATTTGGTGTTAGTGCTGAGCTCATTGATGCGGGGGTGGGGGGAAAGACCCTTTCAGCTGATTGAAGGGCTGAAGGCCGTGACGTCTGATGTAAATGTAACCCTTCTTCCCCTCTGAGTTGGCAGCACAAGGGCCGGGTTCAGTATCCAGGGGTTCCGTTTCAATAACACAAGGCATAACCGGCTCGAGCCCCCACCCAGTGACCTGGGACACTTACATACCACACCCTCCTGGGCGCCTCTAGGAGGCAATAC
>NW_027425774.1:0-1956 GCF_003597395.2 Chelonoidis abingdonii
TATTTCCTAATAAGTCACTAGGAAATTTACTTCAATTCTGTGTATCTATTGCTTGCCAATTTTGTTCTTATGGTGCTGGCACTCATATCACATCCTAGGCATTGAGTACTTCGTTTAATGTTGCAGCAGAATGCAATGAATAATTTTGCAATATCTGTGGCAGTGTTGTTCTTTATATAGAAAGCAGGCAATGATGTTGAAAGAAAATATTGCAACACATCAGCACAGTCAAATTTCTCCTTTGCAATATGTTTTTTTAACAGGTCGCCTGTGAATATATTTGATTCATTTCAATGAAATAAAAATATGGTGGAAGAGTGAGGAGAGAGAAGAGAGTATTTAAATATGTGATAAACCAACCACACGCTGTAAGGGAGATCTGAATGCATCTGGTAAGTTAATCACTTTAGAATCTTATTGGATTCTGTCATTCCTTTTGAGGGCACACGTGCTACATTGTATACACAGGATGACATCCCTTTGTATTGTCAGGCAAAAGGAATGTTGAGGTGCATTGTGGTTTATCTAACCTAACTAAAGGCACTGATGCATCTCCTATAGGGAGACACTTTGCTACGTAAAATATTGAAGGAAATGGATGGGACAAATATAATTATGAACTGAGATCTTCATTTTTTCCCATTACAAATTTCCTTCTATAATGAGACTGATCCTCCTGGACTCTCACAGAGAATTATGAGAATCAGCAAAAGGAGGAATGATTCCATTAGGGGCAGCATATACACAAATCCAGGACATTTTACTTCTACTTGTAGTTTATAATGCCTTTTCACATTACTCCTTGCCAACTATTTCTACCAAAAATAAATTATTGCAACCTATTTCACCTTACATTTTGACTGTAATCCAGTCAGTGTCTATTACTAATGAAATATAGAACCATATTTGAATTCAACAGGTACAGAAAGATAATTAGTTCAGTACACCTGCCATACATATCCAAAATGTTCAGGGTAACCTTGTCAAGTCCAAGTTCCCAACTTCTCAAAACAGAACGTTCGGATTTCTTTTTCATACAAAACATTGTTCTACACTGCTGTGTAATGCTCACCTACTTTATTCATAAATCTGTGTAGGTTAATTCACTGCAAGAATGAATGTCCTTATTTCACCAAGTTTCCATTATATCAATAGCCTCATTTAATGTCAGACACTCTAGCTCACCTAGCTTGGTATTTAGACTTCTAGCATTTGTACATCAGCATTTGTACATTTTGTCAATATTCAGTTGCTTGCCTTCATGTGCTATCTCAATCCTTATGTTCAAGGCACTCAATGGCCCTGGCCTGGTATATCTAAAACTTTGTCTAAAGCTCCAGGACAAAGATCACGATTGACATCTTTGCTCCTCTAGCACAGTGGAACTCTCTACAAGAAGAGTAAAGCTTATTTGTGCAGAATACAGAACTTTCTTCAGGGTAGTCCGAGAGCCCCCCCAGGAATGAAGGACTATCACAAACCTCACCACTTTCTTCTTCAAGTGCAATGCACATTTCTTTGACCTTGCCTTCTCTAATATAACACACATAGCAACAATATATTTCTATATAAAAAAGATGCATACAACCAAAACAAGACATTCTTCTACCTCTGGGGAGAGGATGAGAGAGCAAACGTGACAGATGTGTAATCATATGGCTTAAAGCACTGCAGGAAAGCGTACAGATACTACGGTGATGACCCCAGTATAAAAACCTACATAGGACAGAATAGAATGTACAATACAAATATCCAAATATTATAGCACTGGGCTATTGACTTCAACATCCCAGTGCTGTAATGATTTTGGAGTAAAGTTCACAAGGTTGCTTATTGCAACTCTGAGTCTATACGGACCTTATGTTTCTCCTTGATTGCTGAAGTTTGGGAGTATCCCGTTAAACCCTTCCCAGACTCACTACATAGCCAGAATTTCTGTTTCAACCAAAAAAAAAA
>NW_027425775.1:0-896 GCF_003597395.2 Chelonoidis abingdonii
AAATAAGTTTTATTAATTGCCTGGTTTAACACGACCTTTTACAGCCGCCCGTAAAAATGGACACCACGACCGCTACCATAAGGGAATCTGAGCTGCTTCATTCTTCCATTTTGTCCTTTTCCAGATTTTCCTCTTGAGATCTGTGTCTCAGACATGAGCAAAAACAGCTGATGCCTGATATATTTACTCCCACGTAGTGGTGAGCTGGAGCCAGTTCCCATCGGTTCACAGGAACCAGTTGTTAAATTTAGAAACCCTTTTAGAAGCGGTTGTTCCAGGACAAGCAGTTCTGAAAGAGCCTTTAAATTTAACTAAAGCTCGGGCAGGTATCCCCCCGGCCCCCGGCCCCAGCTCACTTCCCTCTCCTCCCCTGAACGCTCTTCCCTCCTTCTCCTCCCCATGCCCTGCTTCCCGCAAATGAGATGTTCACGAGAAGCCTGACACAAGCAGCAGGCAGGTAAGCTCGGGGGCAGGTGTGAGGAGGGCTCCAGAGAGGCATGGCACGGCCCAGTCCAGCTCAGGCCGAGCGGCTCCCTCCAGCCAGGCCAGACCAAGCACCCTCCGCTCTGGCCCCAGTGGCATCAGCCTGGCTGAGGCCCCGCAGTGCTGGTGCCGGTCCCGGCCGAGCGGTTCCGAGCCGACCCAGCTCAGGCCCCTCAGTGCCAGTGCCAGTCCCGGCCAAGCAGCTCCTGCTCGGCTCGGGCCCTGGGCCCATGGTGCTGGTCACGGTTGAGTGGCTCCGGCCCGACCAGGGCCCAGACACCCCTGCCCGACTTGGGGCCCGGTGTGTTGGTCCCAGTCCCAGCCGAGCAGCTCCAGCCCGACCCGGCCGGGCCCATGGCACCGGTCCCAGCCCGGCCAAGCAGCTCCAGCCCGGGCTCCGCGGCACCGGTCTC
>NW_027425776.1:0-1169 GCF_003597395.2 Chelonoidis abingdonii
GTTAGTTGGCTATGAAATATTCAGTTGTGTATTCCTGCATGTAAATGGTTTGTTTCTGTTAGTTGGTAAAAGTGCTCCTCCCCAGCCCCAGTTGTGTTCTTATCCCAGTCAATAAAGATCACTTATTGTTTAAGTTTACCAGTTTGTCTGGTCTCGCAGTTCTTTCCTCATTGGATCAAAAAGAACTTAACCAAACCCAACCTTCCTTTGTGTTTTGGGTCCGGACACTCAGCAAGTGGTCTAATTTGTAGATGTGCAAAATGCACACTACAGTCATTGTATGCAACGTTGCTGTAGCCGTGTCAGGTCCCAGGATATTAGAGAGGCAAGGTGGCTGAGGTAGTATCTTTTATTGGACCAATTTCTGTTGGTGAGAGAGACCAGCATTCCAGCTTACAAAGAGCTGAAGAAAAGAGCTTGTCTCTCTCGTTAACAGATGTTGATCCAATAAAAGATATTACCTCACCCACCTTGTCTCACTAGATTCATTGTCAGACAACAGCTCCCATTGGCTTCCATCTGACAATTTATTTAATACTATAGCTTTAGATGCATAGATCCCAGAGTTGAAAATATTGGCCTTCAATTTATAGTCGCTGTATATAACAGAAGAACATGAGCTTATTCTAGTGTACACGTCATCCAGCTACAGTTAGTGAAGAGATGCAGAATGTAAGATACTAGTTAAATAACCCTTAATGAAGCTTTACATGCAGTATGGTTAACTTCTTTAGCATAACTAATATGCTAATGTTTCATCACTGCTTGGATAAATAGCTTGATTTTATTATCACAAGTCACAATATGCTCTGCTATTGCTTCATTGGGAATAGGTTACATACTATTTTCCATGAAGAGGTCTCGAGAGGAAAACTTGAACCCATTGCTTTCGATCACCAGATTTATTTTCATCATGCTAGCACAGAAAATATTCTTGTAATATTGGGCCCTCAGGAACAGATGATCCGAACAGCCTTTCTAGATATAGAAGAAAACCAGGGTATCATATTGCTTTTTTTTTTTTTTTTTAACTTTCACAGTGGAGTAGGGATGGTGAGATCTGATAGTTGTGATTGGCAGCTACAGATATGATTTTGGACTTAAACTCTATGAGATAAGTTAATCTGAGCATCCCATTCATCAGGGAGTCATCTGCTTGGACTGTGGTC
>NW_027425777.1:0-1457 GCF_003597395.2 Chelonoidis abingdonii
GTGAAGTCTGGTCTGCTTGAGGGACCCATCTGGGCACAGACTGAAGGGAGCGGAGTTGAGGTTGTTTGGCAGGAGTATCCTTAGCCCAGCATCTCCTACCTTTGCTAGCTGTTGAATGCTGAGTATTCGATGCTCCCACTTTAAAGAAGCATGAAGAGCACAAAGCAGTGCTGACCCCCTACACTGGTAACATTTTCTGCATGTGAATAATGGAAATCCAGGGCAGCTGCACTGTAGACTGACCTGTGCACCCACCACCTCCCCTCTGGGGAAGAGTCAGGTGATGACTGTTCCCTTGGGATAAGAGTCCCTGTATCTACTAACTGCGCTGGAACCTGCCTTGTGAGAGATGCTGATATACTCTCTCTTCTCCTCCTCTGCACAGCAAATGACCAGGGATCTAGTGGCTCTGACATATCTGCCAAGGGTAAGTGAGGGGGGCTCTAGCCTAAGGATTCACTGCTCTGACTCTGGCCTCTGGAGAGAGACACCGAGTCCAAGTCATTGGACCCTGAGTCTCACTGGCCCGTCCCCTCTAGCAAACCAGCCCCAAGCAGCAGAACAGAGAAGTTCTGGATCTCTTATTTCCCTTTTATTCACACTGGGGGGCAGGAACAGGTTTGCAGCCAAATCCCCCTTGTTTTCTGAGGTTAATTTAGGTGTAAGAGACTCTAGTGGGAGGGATTTCTCCGTGGGCAGAGATCAGCTTTCATCATGATAAATCCAGCTGCTTCAGAGAACAGTCTCCAGTGAAACTGCAGGAGGGACAGAGCCCAGCACCTCAGGCTCCAGGAACACAGGGTCAAAAGACCTGTCTGGCTTCAAGATGAAGCTAGATAAGTTTATGGAGGGGATGTTTGATCGGTAACAGGATCTCGGCAATTAATTGACCTTTGACTATCAGTGGTAAATAGGCATAGTGGCCAGTGATGAGATGTTAGAAGTTACTACAGAGAATTCTTTCCTGGGTGCTGGCTGGTGAGTCTTGCCCATGTGCTCAGGGTTTAGCTGATCGCCATATTTGGGGTCGGGAAGGAATATTCCTCCAGGGCAGATTGGCAGAGGCCCTGGAGGTTTTTGGCCTTCCTCTGTAGCATGGGTCACTTGCTGGACGATTCTCTGCACCTTGAAGTCTTTAAACTACGATTTGAGGACTTCAGTAGCTGAGACATAGGTGAGAAGATTATTGCAGGAGTGGGTGTGTGAGATTCTATAGCCTGCATCGTGCAGGGAGTCACACTAGACCAGGAGTCAGCAACCTTTCCGCAGTGCTGTGCCAAGTCTTCATTTATTCGCTCTGATTTAAGGTTTTGCATGCCAGTCATACATTTTAACGTTTGTAGAAGGTCTCTTTCTATAAATCCATAATATATAACTAAACTATTGTTGTATGTAAAGTAAACAAGGTTTTTAAAATGTTTAAGAAACTTCACTTTAAATTAAAATGCAGAGCCCCC
>NW_027425778.1:0-1538 GCF_003597395.2 Chelonoidis abingdonii
TACTTTTTTAACTTGCTGGCAAGAATACTGTGGAAGACCATATCAAAAGCTTTGCTAAAGTCAAGATATATCATGTCCATTGCTTTTCCCATATCCACAGAGCCAGTTATCTCATCATAGAAGGCAATCAGGCTGGTCAGGCATAACTTGCCCTTGGTGAATGCATGTTGACAGTTCCTGATCACCTTCCTCTCCTCCAAGTGCTTCAAAATGGACTCCTTGAGTATCTGCTCCATGATTTTGCTGGGGACTGAAGTGAGGCTGACCGGTCTGTAGTTCCCTGGGTTCTCTTTCTTCCCCTTTTTAAATATGCTGCCAATAAAGACCTTGATTGCAACATAAGTATTAGTGTTTCTATCCTTTAACAAAGTTTATAAATCAACATTGCCACCTGTGTTTGTGACAATCTCTAACGGGAGAGGGGACATTGATAATCTCTGAGAAGCTTTGTGAAGAGTGATTTGTAGGAGGTCAGGGCAAGGCACATGCATGGGTGAAGATGCCCATCTGTCAGGCGATTACAGTGCTGGTTTTTTATAATGTTGATGGTAGAAAAACCAGATTAACAGAAGTACGCTGATCTGAACATCATTAAAAGATAGATGGCTAGATTCTGGCTATTCTGAAACTGGTCAGCATATTGAGTTCAGAAATCACAAAGTCTCACGTATCTGAATTTTGCCTTCAAGACATCTGAGCTCTGGAGCCTTACAATTGCTAATTGAAAGGCACTTCATCAATTGAATCAAGAAGGTTCTTTGCTTCAGAAGGACAAGGTCTATTGGCCGAGACAGCAAATGTATCACAAACAAATAAAAACAAATCCTTTGGAATTTTAAAATTCTCAAATCGCATTTTAAAATTTTCAATCAGATTCTTTAGCAATTCTTTCATCATTTTCATCCAAGTTTCATCAGTAGCAACAATACACAACATGGGAAAGTGCAACATCTTTCCTGTTAAATCTGTTTGAAAGATTTCAAGATTCCTGTGCAAGGCACACACTTTTTCAAACCAAAATGTCCGGCACTGCTTGCAGGGTCTTGAGCTGGAGGCTGAGGGAATTCAAGTGACCAGTAATATCATACAGAAAAGCCACCTGTGACATAGATGGGACATAATTCATAAATTCCAGGAATTCACAAGTCTTGTCCGTCTTTTGGTTTGAACAAAATCTATTTCTTTTTGAAATGCACAAAACCTCTCCAACATGTGCCCCCTATTTAACCAGCTAATGTTGTGCTACAACAGGTCACTGTATTTGGCTGAATTGCCTTGTAAAAGAGCTTTATAAAGATGATGTTGCAAGCTAGACATTGAGAGTATGTAGTTCACTCACAATACCCATTGTATTTTTTTTTTCAAGTCACCAGACAACCTACTGCACAGGACAGTGATGAATGGTGCAGTGAAGTGTATTTAATGAAGGATGCATCGCTGCCAAATGCGAAGCAAAGCCTTTCTTTCTCTTTGACATAGAGGGACCTCCCTCTGTAACAAGCAAGTTAACTTTCTGCAGATCTAAACCATTTTTTTTT
>NW_027425779.1:0-1947 GCF_003597395.2 Chelonoidis abingdonii
CAGAAACAGCAAACCCTCCCCCACCTCAAGGAGCCCACACCCAATCTAAGATTGATGAATGCTCCCCAGAGCCGACTCGTTTGAATACATACCGGGAAAGGCACTAGCCAAATCCCCCAGCTCCAAACACTCTGTACCTCAGGAAATATACCATCATTGAGGCAGTGCCCCATTTATTAATTGGTTCACCACGATTCATCAATGGAAAGTGTAGTAGTACACTAGCCGTATGCAAACGCTGGCAGCAGATCTACCGACAATACAATCTTGCCAGGCTATAGACTCAGTACTGGTACTAGATATACATAGAAAAATAAATTTATGACCTAGTAAAAGATTAGGCAATTTTTAAGTATTATGTAATTGCTGATAGACAAACAAAGCAGAGTTAGTACCAAAAGAAAATACCAGCTAATAAATTGTAGGGATTTAATATAATCCAATGTGCATGTTCTATATCACAACTCTAGGATATATTGGATTGTGCCAGCCTCTTTTGACCAGACCTAAAGTCCAAGCCGTCGATTTGGTTCAGCAGGGACCAGAAAGGGCCGCCTGGCAAATAGCGATCAGCTACGAGGAAAGCTGGGCTGAACAGATAATCTGTGCTTTGCTCAAATAAGCCTAGCCACGGTGTTGGAGCTGAGAACCTGACATAATTCTGGATCTTGATTTCAAGTTGCCAAAATTGACCAAAGACATCCCTGTTTCCTATTGTGTAGTTTCTTTTGGGAAGAGATGATGTTCCCACATATCCAACCTTGAGTTTATGAAAGGTTGGCACATGTCAGTATAAGATATGGCCTCCTCCCACCTCCCTTTCCCAATGCCTGCCTTCCAACACAAAAGAGACAATCTTTCTTGCAATATACTTTCACTGTTGCTTTGTTTTATCCCCTAGGAATGTATCTGCTGGACAATCAGAGGAGCTACTCCATTCCTATGGACCCCAAATCAGAATTGAACATAGATATTTTATACTAATAACATTTTACCAAAGTATCAAATAAATGTTATCTTGCTAACTTCAGACCATGGGCGGAGACATTATGTAACCTGTTAACCATTGGAAAATGTGCTATCTTGTCTTGCTGCAAAACCTCTCCTAGGGTGTGGAACTGCCTACCCCATCACTTTCCCCCTCCCGGGGGAAAATCCATATTCTATTGTAGTCAGTTGATTGACAGTGTCTCTGAGCCTGATAAGCGAGATGACACTCTTCCAGCACTGTGTGTAATAAACTCCTATGCTTGACATCGACGTGGTGTGGATTTAGGTTCCTTCAATGCCATGCAGCCTAAACTCTCAACCATATTAGACTGGGCAACATCTAGATTAAGTAGTTTTTCTCACCCCATTGGATGAGTTCATAGTACACAGATTTCACCCGTGAAACCTGGGTCAGTCTCCTCTTTTGGAGTCTTAAGTCTTCTTAGTGTCCTTGTTGCTTGCAGCATAGGTGGGGACAGGAGAAAGGCCAAGAATGGGGCCCCTGTGCTCTGTTTTTTACCCTCAGTCCGATGTGCTTGGAGAACACAAGTCCAGACATGTCTGATGGGCATTACTGAGTCCCCAGGCAAGGATGAGCAATTTCTTTGGTGTGACTTTATGCAGATGAGTCACTGAATTCTACCTCCCTTGCTGGACAATGGATGTTGATAGGTTGTTTGACACCCCACCTGGGCACTGGTTACTTTCCTTGCTGTTGTCTCTGGGGAGCTAATATCTGACTGATTCCCCAGCTTACAGCATGTTTTAGTGACAACCCTACAACTCAATTCTCATCACTTCAGATGCACCAATGATATACATATATGGAGAAATAAACGACCTTCAGCAGATCCCCTGATACCTCACACAGCCTACTTTATATGCAAGATCACAATTATATATCAATAAGGAATATGGGGGTTACAGGGCACTCCCCCAAGGTACAGAATGTCACAG
>NW_027425780.1:0-1468 GCF_003597395.2 Chelonoidis abingdonii
GGGAGACCAGAGTGAGGCAGGCACTGTAATTCCTGTCTGGTGGCAGCGCTATCAAATCCAAGCTGGTAATTAAGCTTGGAGGGTTCATGCAGGCACCCACATTTTGGACGCTAAGGTTCAAAATTGGGACTTATGTTTATAATAAGGTGATATTACAAAGCATGGTGAACAAAGGAATAGTGACTTTGGTCAACTCTGAAGGAATGTAATCTCTGACAATAAGATATTATTACTATGAAAACTTTATAAAAAGTCCCCACAGAATACTCTGCAACTCTCAGCTCTACATCCATATTATTTCAACAGAAATTATGTTTTAGCCCCTACTAAGGCCTGGTCTACACTACGAGTTTATGTTGAATTTAGCAGTGTTAAATTGAATTAACCCTGCACCCGTCCACACAATGAAGCCATTTTTGTCGACATAAAGGGCTCTTAAAATCTGTACTCCTCCCCGACAAGGAGAGTAGAGCTGAAATCGACATTGCCAGTTCGAATTAGGGTTAGTGTGGCCGCAATTCGACGCTATTGGCCTCCGGGAGCTATCCCACAGTGCAGCACTGTGACTGCTCTGGACAGCAATCTGAACTCAGATGCGCTGGCCAAGTAGATAGGAAAAGCCCCGTGAACTTTTGAATTTTATTTCCTGTTTGCCCAGCATGGAGCGCTGATCAGCACAGGTGACCATGCAGTTCCAGAACTAAAAAAGAGCTCCAGCATGGACCATACGGGAGATACTGAATCTAATCTTTGTATGGGGAGATGAATCTGTTCTATCAGAATTCCGTTCCAAAAGATGAAATGCCAGAACATTTGAAAAAATCTCCAACGCCATGATGGATAGAGGCCATAACAGAGACTCAACACACTGCTGCGTGAAACTTAAGGAGCTGAGACAAGAGTACCAGAAAACCAAAGAATCAAATGGATGCTCATGGAGGGAGGGGGCGACTGATGACTGGAACTATCTCACAGTTTCCGCACTCTCCGAAAACCGTTTCAATTCTGGGCTGAGCTCCCAATGCCTGAAGGGTCAAAAACATTGTTGTGGGTGGTTCAGGGCATATGTCATCAACCCCCCGCCCCCACCCCCGTGAAAGCAAAGGGGAAAAAATTTATTCTCGTCTTTTTTCAATGTCACTGTATGTCCACTGGATGCTGCTGGCAGATGCGGTGCTGCAGCTCTACACAGCAGCATCCCCTTCCCTTGCCTCACTGATGACAGACTGTACACTATGACTGGTATCCATCATCGTTATCCCATGGGTGCTCCTGGCTGGCCTCGGTGACGTCGGTCAGGGGTGCCTGGGCAAAAATGGGAATGACTCCAGGTCATTCTCTTCTTTAAGTTTTGTCTAATGGAGATTTAGACCTGCCTGGAATATCATGGCAGCTGGAGGCTTCTGCCTCAGGCTGCTCTCCCAGTCAGCAGCACCTCACAGTTGCACCTACCCCAGCCTACCCTTTG
>NW_027425781.1:0-1734 GCF_003597395.2 Chelonoidis abingdonii
TTAACAATACAAGCAAATGTAACTAACAATACAAATGTATTAATAACAAAAATTAACAACAAAATGACTATTAGAGAACCTAACAAAAAATAAACCTGGGGACCAAAGTCTTTTGGACTCGAGTGGTGATTGATAAGTTGGATGGATATGGGGAAGTAGAGAGAGGAAAACACATTTGCCCTGTCTAGTGTAGTATTTCTCTTTTTCTGGACCCAATGCTAGCGCAGGACACCACTAGAGACAGACACAGAACATGCAACACAGAACATGCAACACAGACTTTGTCGCGACACTGTAACCACGATATATTATAACTCTTCAGCTGGTACCAGCTTTCCTGATATTCTGGTTCAGAGCCTGAAAGACAGAAGCTTAGAAACAAATTAGCACAGTCCTCCCACATGGCAGACCCTGCTTAGTCTCTGCCACAGTGTGTTAGGTACTTGGGGCTGTACAAATGCTAATTAAGTGGTGCATTTCTTTGTGAGTTTAATTATTTTTTTCATTTTAAAATCCCCAGCCACTTTGCCATGGCCTGGAGGTCTGAGGCAGAAGCAGGCACTGTTGTTACTGTTGCAATGGGATTCTGGCCCTGGAAGGAGGAATCTACCCAAATATCCCCCTTCCCAATCTCCAGAGGGGCCCCAACGTCTGCCCCTTCTGGGGTCTCAAATGTTTCTTCTTCTGATGTTACTGCTGCTGTAAGATTTGAGAGTGCTGTTTTAACTCTCTGTTCCCAACCTTAAGGGCACTTAACTGGGTTTGGATACCACATACATTTTTATTTCTCTGCTTTTGCAGAGGCTTGTAAATCTTGATGCAGTTTTTCATTTTTACATTTAGCCAATTGAAGGAATACCTCATTACAGGTTTTCCATAGAAGCCAAACTGCAGCTGCTTTCTTTTTCATTGGAGTTGAGGGTTTATATATTAATAAGTACCTAGTCAATTTGTTTGTTTGTTTGTTTGTTTTAAGGGTATCTTTAGACAGTGTTTTCTTAAACATTCTTTCCAACAGTTGTGAGCAACAACCAACTACAACAAAACCAAATTGATAAATATTAAGCACTATAACCCCTAATTCCTAAAAGAGCAGCTTACAACGGTCATTCCACATATTTTCTTCCCATGTTTCCCGGGGGTCCCAAGCCTCTTTTTCCCAATGTGAATTTAATTTGAGGTCAGCTGGGTTCCATTCTCCTGAGCTATCAGCCGCTATCTGGCGGGTGGTGAAGCCCAATTTTAGTTTTAGCTGCTTAATAATAGAGTTGCAGCAATTGTGGTTTGCTGGATGTTTACCTTGTTTCAATGTTAACTTTTTAACCATTCCTTGTAGGACCTGATTTTCTTTAATTAGGGCTTGGTTCTTGCTTTCTAGTCCCATAAGTGCGGTAACTTGATCTGTCAGGAATCTTTCTGTACCTTTACATTCCTGCAGTGCCTCTTTTGTCATTTTCATTTGATTCTGTGAGTTTATTGCCATGATTTTCCAATCTTTATCCCTTTTTCCAATTGGGATAGTTTTTCTTTTAGAGATATTTTCTCCTCTTTACAGGCTGTTAGGCAGAGGTAGCTGTCATTACAAGCCTCCCACAGTAGTCAGATCCCTGCAGCGTCTCTTTTTGCTGCATTTTGGGGTTTACATATGAGGATATATTGGGCCAATCTATCCTCTAGATCCGAAATAGAGCAAGCATCTGCAAGGGCTTGTTCAGTCCAAGGACTGTGCCCATC
>NW_027425782.1:0-1418 GCF_003597395.2 Chelonoidis abingdonii
CAGCACAGACGTCTGTGTGACCTTGCTAGATAAGAGAACGCTTGTAGAGGCTGGGAAAGAAAAATGCTTACAGACACCTTTTAAAGTAACGTATTCTTTTTGTACTAAGCATGAAGTTATCAAGAGGTAACAGTTGTTCTTTGTTTTGTACGCTGGGAACAAATGCTGCGAAGGTACAGTGATGATGCGACGTAAGTGATGACGCGACGGAATAGCTAATATAAACCAGTTTGAATTTGTGAAGGGGGCTGGTTCTGTATGGAGTGAGACGGGCAGTTCTCTGTTGTGTGGCATGCCACAATAAAGAACTTGATAGTGGGATTCTTGCTGGACGTTGCCTGTCTCTTTGTGGTCGGACAATGAAACCTGAGCCATCTGGGATAAGAGAGATCCCCGACACTTGGAAAGATGACAATGCTTCTGTTTACACTCTGATTACATTTCAGAGATGGTGATGACAATTTTATTGTTGCAATTGGGGATGTAAAATGTTAACCAGTTAACTGGTCAGCATTTGTCTTACTGCTTAACCTGCCTTAATTGCTATCCCCTGGGACGGTCCACTAACCCCAGCGGCCCTGCACCAGCCGGAGCAGCCTCAGCCTCAGCCCACCCCCGCCAGCCCCTGCCATAGCAGCCCCAGCCCCAGCCATGCCACCCCTGACAGAGTAGCCTCAGCTCCAGCCAGCCCCAGCCCGAGCAGCCCCAGCCCCAGCCCACCCCCGCCAGCCCTTGCCATAGCAGCCTCAGCCCTAGCCCCAGCCATGCGGCCCCTGACAGAGCAGTCTCAGCCCCAGCCCCAGCCCCAGCCCCAGCCCCAGCTATGCCAGCTCCTGATAGAGCAGCCCCAGCCCCAGCTGGCCCCTGACAGAATAGCCCAAGCCCCAGCCGGCCCCCACCAGAGCAGCACCTGACAGAGCAGCCCCAGCCCCAGCCTCAGCCCCAGCTGGCCCCCACCAGAGCAGCCTCAGCCTCAGCCTCAGCCCCAGCCCCTGACAGAGCAGCCTCAGCCTCAGCCCCAGCCCCAGCCGCGCCGGCCCCTGACAGAGCAGCATCAGCCCCAGCCCCAGCCCCAGCCCCAGCCGCGCCAGCCCCCTCCAGAGCAGCCTCAGCCCCAGCCCCTGACAGAGCAGCCCCAGCCCCAGCTGCCCCCCACCAGAGCAGCCTCAGCCCCAGCCTCAGCCCCAGCCGTGCCGGCCCCTGACAGAGCAGCCCCAGCCCCAGCCATGCCTCCCCTGACAGAGCAGCCCTAGCCCCAGCCCAGCTATGCCAGCCCCTGACAGAGTAGCCCCAGTCCCAGACAACCCCCACCAGAGCAGCCTCAGCCCCAGCCCCAGCCCCAGCCCCTGACAGAGCAGCCTCAGCCTCAGCCCCAGCCCCAGCCCCAGCCCCTGACAGAGCACCCCCAGCCTCAGCCC
>NW_027425783.1:0-1087 GCF_003597395.2 Chelonoidis abingdonii
CTAATCAGGGGCTAGTGATGCCAAAGCCCAGGGAAAGGGAGAAAAAGTGTGGGGCCCCCATCACTGGAACCATATGAAGGGGCTACAGGAGAGGGGCAATTGCTGGTAGTGCAGGGATTTAAGGACACAGGAGGGGGTAGGAGTTAGGGGTGTAGGAGGTGCAAGGCTTGAGAGTGCAGGAGCTAGTGGTAAAGGGGGAGTGGGGATCATCCAGGGGCAATGGGGAAGTGCCAAAATACAAGCTTTGCCCAGGGCACTATTTTCCCTAATGCTGGTCTGAGCAAACAATTGGAGATGACCATTCAGTGAGACCACAACCATAGTGTAGAAAAGCCCCTTTGTTAAGTAGTTGTGGCTGAGTGCTTAGGGCGATGGGTTAAAAAGCACTAGGTGTCTTTCTGTGGAGGTTTGATTTTTGCCTGCTAGACAAGGCTGGTGTGTGGTGTCTTCATGGCTGTACTTTCAGTGTCTGATCACCCACAATGCCCCAGGGAGCCAAGTCTAGACATATTCAGAGGCTCTATGCCAGGGTTTCTCAAACTTCCTATCGCTACAACCCCCTTCTGCCAAAAAAAACTTACTACATAGCCCTGGAAAAAGGACCAACCCCCTCCCCACTGGACAGAGGCAGGGGAAACTAAGCCTGAGCCCTGCCCCAGTTGGGGAAAGGCAAAACCAGAGCTTGAGGGATTCAGCCCTGGGTGGTGGGGCTCAGACTTCTGGCTTCAGCCCCAGGACCTAACAAGTCTAATACCAGCCCTGGTAACACCATTAAAACAGGGTTATGATGCACTTTGGGGTCCTGACTCACAGTTTGAGAACCACTGCTCTATGCTGAGGGGAGAGAGTTTTCCTGTGGGTGTAGTTAATCCACTTCCCAAGAAGTGGCAGCTATGTCAGTGGGTGTGCAAGCTGTGGTGTTTACCACATTTAAGAAGTTTAATCAAACTCCATTTTTAAAACCATCTGTGGTCTGGGAATGGCAAAGGAGCTCAGTGAAGCAGGGTCTGTCCTTCAAAGTCCTGGAGATCACAATTCTATACTCCTGTTGTCATGCGGGTATAGCTCAGTGGTCAAGTGCTAAATT
>NW_027425784.1:0-1136 GCF_003597395.2 Chelonoidis abingdonii
TGATTACACTGACGCTTTACAGCGCTGCATCTTGCAGCACTCAGGGGGGTGTTTTTTCACACCCCTGAGCGCGAAAGTTGCAGCACTGTAAAGTGTGAGTGTAGCCAAGCCCAATATTTACTGACAAAAACAGTTGTGCATTACTCAGAACATGTTAGTCTACAGGACCTTTGTTTAAAATTTGCTTTAAAAATATTTCATTAGTGAGTCGGTAAAGATTATAATCACATCTCTTAAAAAATCCTTGCATAGATTTTTAGAGGCACAAGCAACTTTAGCCTTAAATGCTTGGATCTTCAGACATATAGCTTTTTAAATAAATCCTTCAAAAGACCCCCCTTATCTAAAATACACATTTTAATTTTAATTACTATAGTAAAAAAACTTGCTTCCAAAGTCTTTCTGTTCTTTCTGTCCTTCCCTTTCTCCCTTCACCCTTTGCTGCCTCGTCCCTCCGTCCCGGGGCTGCAAGCCCAGGCTGCCATTGGGTATAGGGGAACCAGTTTGACAATAGTGCGTAGGGCCCCATAAATCCTAAGGACGGCCCTTCCCAAGATACCAGTCACTTTCCCCAGATAAATTTATACCTTAGATCTCACACAAAAGACAGCCCCTGTAGACAATCCTGTAATAAACTAACTAAAGGTTTATTAACTAGGAATAAAATAAGAGAGCTATTTACAGGTTAAAGCAAACAAGCATACATGCACAAATAAGTTTGTCTGTGAGTCAAAAGGTGACAGATATGGTAAACTGTCAGCATTGAATGTCTTTTAGGGCTTAACCCATGTCGACCCTGGGGCTCTCTGCTTTTTGTTTCTTAGCTCCAACCTTTGTGAGAATCCAAACAGCAAAGAGATGAAAAATCTTCACATTAATTGTTCACATTAGATGTTCAGCTGTGTATGTGTTCTCCCTGTGTGCTGTCCTAGCTCTTCACAGACAGTTGGCACATTAGACCTCTAGTGAACTGCCCAATGACCACAAGATCTGTTTAAGTACAAAGTCATCCAGTCAGGTTTATTGTCAATGAAGCACAGTAATAGCACCTGGCAGACTCTATGAGAATACTAAGGCCTTGGCTACACTGGCACCTTACAGCGCTGCAACTTTCGTGCTCAGGGGTGTGAAAAAAC
>NW_027425785.1:0-5609 GCF_003597395.2 Chelonoidis abingdonii
AGAGAGACAGGCTGATCACTGTCCAACTCCTAAAGTCAACCACCTGCTCTCGCCCGCCCACACACGACAGTCCCTACCCATCACAGTAAACGCACAGACATTTCCCGCATGAGCAACAGTGACACAGTGTGCTACGCAGGGTAATGCACAGAGCATTTCCTGCATGGAGCAACAGTGACACCTTGTGGCCATGCAGGGTAATGCACAAAGCATTTCTCTCATAGAGGAACAGTGACACCGTGTGGCCATGCAGGGTAATGCACAGAGCATCACACCTATGTAGAAGCTGTAGAGATCCCTGGGGGGCTTAGGGGTTGTGGGGGGCACAGATAGCTACATCCAGGCTGGAGGCATTCCGATGGGAATTAGGGGCTTCATGGGGGACACAAATATCTACGTCCTGGTTGGAGAGGTCCCTGGACTGCTTTGGGGGTTGTGGTGAGCACAGATAAATGCGTCCAGGCTGTAGTGGTCCCTGGGGGTTTAGGGAGTTGGTGAGGGGCACAGAAACCTACGTATGGTCTGGAAAGGTCCCTGGGGGACTCAGTGGTTGTGGTTGTGCAGAAACCTACGTCCCAGTTGGAGGGAGCCCTGGGGAGCTTAGGGGGTTTGTGTGGCATATACACACCTACAACCAGGCTGGTGGGGGCCCTTTGAGTCTTACGGGGCTTGTGGGGGGCAGAGATACCTATGTCCAGGCTGGAGAACTCCTGGGGAGGGCTTAGGGGGTTCCTGGAGGTCACAAATAACTACATCCAGGCAGGAGGGGTTTGGGGGTATTAGGGAGTTGTGGGGGGGCACAGACAGCTATTTCGAGGCTGTAGGGGTTCCGGGGTTGCTTTGGGGCATTTTGGGGTACAGATACTTACGTCCATGCTGTAGCGGTCGCTGGGAGCATCAGTGGGTTCGTGAGGGTGCACAGATATCTACGTCCAGGCTATAGGGATCCTGGGGGGGGCTTAGGGGTTTGTCGGGGGCACAGATACCTTCATCCAGGCAAGAGGGGTCCTGGGGGCCTTAGGGGGTTCGTGTTGGGTACAGATACCTGCGTCTAGGCTGGAGGGGTTCCGGGGGGCTTAGGGGGCTTTTGGGGAGCTCAGATTACTATATCAAGGCTGGAGGGGTCCCATCGTGGCCTATGGGGTTTGTGGGGGGCACAGATACCTGCGTCTAGGCTGGAGGGGTTTCGGGGATCTTAGGAGGGTTGTGGGGGCACAGATACCTATGTCCATGCTGGAGGGGTCCCGTCGTGGCTTAGGGGATTTGTGGGGTCAGAGATACCTACGTCTAGGCTGGAGGGGTCCCCAGGGGGATTAGGTGTGTTGAGGGGGAACAGATACCTACGTCCCAATTGTAGGGGGCCCTGGGTAGCTGAGGCGGTTCGTGGGGGTCACAGATACAAACATCCATGCTGTAGGGGTCCCGAGGGTCTTTATGGGGCTCTGGGGATCACAGATACCTTCCTACAGGCTGGAGGGGTCCTGTGGGTCTTAGGGGGTTTGTGGGGCGTACAGATGCCTAATCTGGGCTTGTGGGTCCATGGGAGGCTGTAGAGTTTGTGTGTGGGGCCAGATAACTTATCCGGAGAGGCGTCACGTGTTAGGAGGTTGTGGGGACAGATTACTATGTAAGAGAGCAGGATGACTCACCTCTGATCTGGTGGTGATCATGGGAGTGTGGAAGATTTCAGGGTGGTTGTGTTTGCATAGGCACACCACCCCACTCACGACACCGCCTGGTTATGGTTGCTTGGCAGCTGGGTATCCGTTCTTTGTGGGTGGGGTGTGAGATGTGGGTGTTGTACCTTGATTGTGGGTGAGGACTGTGAAATGTTTGAGCAGGGATTGTCTTCGCGATCAATTGAGTGGTATCGCTAGACAGGAGATGGGCTCTTGGGTGGCCAGAACCAATGACCTTTTTCTCTTTTAACAGTGAATAGCAACTGATTTTTTTGATTTTCTTAAAATTAGCTCAGGTTTTTGCAGTTCATAGACTGTTGTTACTGTGGAAGTTGAAGTATATTGAGAGCAAACTGTGATGGAAGGAGGTTTGTGCTATGGTTTCAGTGCATGGGTGAGGTGAATGAGCAGTTTTGGGGACTAGAGCACAGGTTGGTGGCAGACCGGAGCCGGTGGACGAGCTGGCATTCGTGGGGAAAGCGAAGCAGAATCCACAGAGAGCGGGGGTGGCAGTGGACCATTGTAAGCGCCCCTTTCTACCAGGTGGACGGAGAACCTGCCGATAGACGCTTGACTCAGGTGTTGTTTTGACTGAGGGGATTGGGGGTTGCTGGACTCTCGAATTTGAGGTATGACTTTGGGTCTTGGGTGATTGGGATTGCGTGGCTCAAGAGCCAGGAAGGTCTGGCCTGTTGAGTGTTTTCCATTTATGTATGTTGTATCTCACGTTTTAAAAATTTTCTGCTGCACCCAGCTCTATGCTTGCAGGATAGAAGTATTGCCTCCTTTGAGCACCTAGGTTGATATATAATTTCCCATTGCACTGGTGGGGCTCGAGCTGGTTTGCATTCGTGTAGCAGGCCCCTTGTAGTTGACCCAGTCCTTGCTCTATCCTTCCGCCTGGCAGTAGGGTCGCCATATGTCAGGCTGAGGGGTCTGGGGGCTTCGGGGGTTCTGGAGGGAACAGATACTAGGTCCGGGTAGGGGTCCATAGGGGGCTAGGGGTTGGTGGGAGCCGTACCTCGTCCGGTACGGTCCAAAGAAGGGGTTAGGGGGTTCCGGAGTGTGTTGGATCTGCAGCTTCTTGGGCACAACCGGCCCTCATCGAGTCCTTCTGGGGGTTCTGAGTTAGTTCAGTTTGGGATCGTGAATCAACCACCCAGCCCAAACCTTAATGAATAACCAACTTCCTCCGCCGGCCTCCTGTGGTCGCCTTCGGGCAAGGGTTTGCTGCCTCCCCCGGCTCTCAGTTACGGTTCTGGCAGTGTCCGGTCCTAAGTCCCCCTTGTTTCCCCTCCCACGACGAAGTCCCTACCCCACAATACGATTACAGAGATTTCCCGCATAGCACAGACCCGTTGGCACGCAGGGTAATGCACGGCATTTCCGCATTGGACGTGCACCGTGTGGTGCACACAGGTAATGCACAGACTCACATGCGTGAGGCTTGAGATCCCTGGGGGGCTTAGGGTCATGGAGGCACCGCTCTACTTCCAGGTGGAGATCGGGGTGGCTTAAGTGGTTCATAGGTCAAGATACTACATCCAGGAATGGTCGGGACCCTGGCGGAGTTAAGGGGGGTTGTTGCGGGGGCATAGTTATTGCGTCAGGTGTAGAGGCCTGGTGGGGATTAGGGGGCTTCGTGGCGGCCCTAAACTAATTCAGCGGAGGGATCCTGGTGGTTGGGGTTTGTGTGTGAGCACGTGCTCCGGAGTTAGGGATTGAGTGAGGGCTCCAGTACTATGTCTGTCTGGAGGGTCTCTGGGGTTAGTGTTATTGTAGGGACACAGTACTACTATCATTGCTCTTAGATTTGGGGGCTCTAGGGACGGGTGGCACAGACTACTCCAGCGGGGGGGTCCGGGAGGGCGCTTTAGGGTTTGTGGGGGCACGTTGTGCGTCCAGCTGGGAGGTTCGGAGGATTGGGGGGTTTGCGGACGCAGAGATCTTCTCCGGCTCTGGGTCCTGGGGCTTGGGTTTTTTTTTTGGCAATGTTATCTGTCCAGGTTGGAGGGGTTCCTGGGGGTTTAGGGGGCTCCTTGGGGGCCACGAGTCGACCTCCAAGTGGAGGTTCTCGCACGTAGGTTTTTTTTCTGACTCGTAGTCAGAAGGGACATATGTTATTGGCTGACCTCCTGCAGGTTCGTGGGGCACAGTACTTAAGTCCGGCTGGGGGTCCAGGGGGCTTATGGGGTTGGGGGGCCGATTACTGATCTCTAGCTGTAGGGGTTTGTGGGCTTAGGGGGTTTGGGGCCATACCCTTAAGTCTGCTTAGGCTCCTAAGGGCTTATGGGATTGGGGTGCCAGTCTTATTGTTCCGGTGAGGGTCCCGGGGGGTTGGGGTTCGTGGGGGCAGATGCACCTCCAGGCTGTCGGGTCCAGGGGGTGTGGGTTACGATACTCGTTAGTGGAAGCGGTCCTGGGGGTATTAGGGGGTTTGTGGGGCCAGTACTAGGTCAGGCTGTCGCGATGTCCAGGTAGATTAGGCGGTGTTCCGGGGTGCCAGATACTCCGGCTGGATGTGTCCAAGGAGCTTAGGGGTTCTGGGGTTGCTCGAATGTGTCCGGGCTGAGGGATCGTGAGGGCCTTTAGAGGGGTTTGGAGCCAGAACCTAATTAGCTACAGGGGTCGGGTGCTTAGGGGTCAGGGGCGGGCACAGTACCTGTCCAGGGCTGGGGGTTCTTCAGGGGGCTTATGGGTTTGGGGGGCAGATACTACTCGAGGTTGGAGGGGCTCGGGGGGTTTAGGGGGTTTGGGGGGGCACAGATACTTATCTCTAGGCTGTAGGGGTCCCTGGTGGGCTTAGGGGGTTTTTGGGGGCCCCAGATACCTAAGTCCATGCTGTAGGCGTCCCTACAGGTGCTTATGGGTTCGTGGGTGGCACAGATACCTACGTCCAGGCTAGAGGGGTGGCTGGGGGTTTGGGGGGTTGTGGGAGCACAGATACCTAACTTCAGGCTATAGGGGTCCCGGGGGTGCTTAGGGGTCAGGGCAGGCACAGATACCTACGTCCAGGCTGTAAGGGTCCCGAGGGGATTGGAGGTTGTGGGGGGCAGAGATACCTATGTCCAAACTGGAGGGCTCTCTGGGGGTTTAGTGCATTTGTGGGGGTCACAGATAACTATGTCCAGGCTGTAGGGGTCCCAGGGGGACTTAGGGGATCGTGGGGGGCACAGATACCTAACTTCAGGCTATAAGGGTTCCAGGGGTGCTTAGGAGGTGGGGGGGGCACAGCTACATGTCCAGCCTGTAGGGGTCCCTTGGGGGGCTTAGGGTGTTGTGGGGGTAAAGAGACCTACATCCCAGCTGAAGGAGTCCTCAGGGGGTTCGTGTGGGTCAGAGATACCTACGTCCAGGCTGTAAGGTCTTGGGGGGCTTAGGGGGTTTCTGGAGGTCACAGATACCTCCATGCAGACTAGACGGGTCCCGGGGGGATTAGGAGCTTTATGGGATGCACAGATGACAACTTCCAGGCTGTACAGGTCCCTGCAGGGCTTAGGGAGTTGTGGGGGGCACAGATACCTACGTCCAACTGAGTTTTTCCCTGGGGGCAGCCTGCGCGCAGCTACGATCAGCTGTTTGCTGGGCAGACTCCGCTCAACTGCTCCCCCGTCCCTGCTCCTGCGGGGGCTGAGTGAGTCCCCCCCCCAACAGCCTCAGGGGTCAGGGTGCGGGGCCAGCAGCAGCACAGCCTGTCCCACTTCCCTGGGGCTGCCCTGCACCTCTCGGACTGATGGCTCTGCCATGGCCTCCGCATGAATCGCTGCTCCCTGCCCGCCAGGCTCGGCTCTGGCCACAGTAGCATTGGGTGCCCCAGGGAGCCCCGCTAGGCTGGGGCTGGGGACAGTGGGAGATTGGGGGGAGGAGAAGCTCCAGATACCGGTGGGGGGCAGGGAGAGGAGCCGAGCTGGAGTGGGGGAGGAGAAGCCC
>NW_027425786.1:0-1153 GCF_003597395.2 Chelonoidis abingdonii
GGCACTGTGTTGAGTCCCTGTTCTGGCCTCTGTCCATCATGGCCTTGGAGATTTTTTTCAAATATTTTGGCATTCCGTCTTTTGGAACGGAGTTCTGATAGCATGGATTCATCTCCCCATACAGCGATCAGCTCCAGTACTGCCCATACGGTCCATGCTGAAGCTCTTTTTCAATTCCGGGACTGCATGGTCACCTGTGCTGATCAGCTCTCCACACTGGGCAAACAGGAAATGAAATTCAGAAGTTCACGGGGCTTTTCCTGTCTACCTGGCCAGTGCATCCGAGTTCAGATTGCTGTCTAGAATGGTCATAATGGTGCACTGTGGGATAACACCTGGAGGCCAATATCGTCGAATTGCATCCACACTAACCCTAATTCGAACCAGCAATGTCGATTTCAGTGCTACTCCCCTCGTCGGGGAGGAGTACAGATATTGATATTAAGAACCCTTTATGTCGACAAAAATGGCTTCGTTGTGTGGACAGGGGCAGGGTTAATTTGATGTAACGCTGCTAAATTTGGCCTAAACTCGTAGTGTAGATCAGGCCTCTGAATACATTTCCCAGACCTGAAGAAGAGCTCTGTCAAAAGCTTGTCTCTTTCACCCACAGAAGTTGGCCCAATAAAAGATATTACCTCACCTAGCTTTTCTATCTATACCTTTAAGCAGAATAACTCTTTAGATTTAGCCTCTACGTCCAATATTTAAACTGGGAAAGCAGATCTGCAATCACTTTTTAATTGATACTCTTCCTTTGGGGTTTGGACCTCTTGCTAATTACCCAGAGGGTTGATCCATCCAGGTAATCATCTCAATTTACCACTCCTAGATAAGTATCCGTACTTTGATTCACACAGGTAATGAATGGATCAGTTAAGAGATTTTTGAACCACACCTTTTGATCCATTACATGAGTGAGTCTCCCAAGAATACATCAATTTTTTTCTATCTATTTGACAGTTGTCACTTGCACTTTAAAGGTATTAGATCTTAATACATAGAATCATAGGACTGGAAGGGACCGAAAGAGGTCATCTAGTACAGTCCCTTGCACTCCTGGTAGGACTAAGTATTATCTAGACCATTCCTGACAGGTGTTTGTCTAGCCTGCTCTTAAAAATCACCAATGATGGAGATTCCACAACCTCCC
>NW_027425787.1:0-2090 GCF_003597395.2 Chelonoidis abingdonii
TCTATGTTTAAGCAGACTAGTGTGTCTGGCTCAATAAGTCAGGGTTCTGGAGGCCCAAACTGGCAGAAAAAAATGGGCTCAGAGGAAGTCTCAGCACATCAGGTGACAGTCGTGGAGGAATGGGTGGAGCCGGGAGCTAGCCCCCCTGAAGGGGGGCTCCACCTACTGCCAATGAGACTGAGCTTGATAAGTTTATGGAGGGCATGATATAATGAGACTGCCTACAATGGCATATGGCCCGTCCACAACTGCTAGTAGCAAATATCTGCAGTCACTGGTAATGGGACACTACATGGGGAGGGCTCCAAGTTACATCAGTGAATTCTTTCCCAGGGGTCTGGCTGGGTGTCTCACCCACCTGTTCAGGGTCTAACTGATCAACATAGTTGGTGTTGGGAAGGAATTTTCCCACTGGTCAGATTGGCAGAGACCCTAGGATTTTTCATTTTCCTCTGCAGCATGGGGCCTGGGTCACTCGCTGGTTTGAACTGGAGCAAATGGTGGATTCTCTGTAATTTGAAGTCTTTACACCATGATTTGAGGATGTCGATAACTCAGCAGAGGTGAGGGGTCTATTACAGGAGTGGATGAGTGAGAGTCTGTGGCCTGCATTGCTCAGGAGATCAGACTAGATAACCATGATAGTCCCTTTTGGCCTTAAAGGCTATAAGAGATGGGGAAACTGAGGTGCACACAGAAGGAAGTGATTTGCCCAAGATCACACAGCAGGCCAACTGCAGAAACTGGGGTAGACCCCAGGTCTCCAGGGTCCCAGTCCAGGGCTCTAGCCACTAGGCCATAAATAAAAGGACTTCGATCCTGATTATCAATGGTATTTAGGTGCCAAACTCCCATTGATTTCAATGGGAGTTCAGCACCTGAATTCCTTTGAGGATCTGGGCATTAATGTTTAATTAACTAGCTGGGACCTTGGTATGATAGTTATAAACCATCCAACATCCCTTTGTCACATGCTTTGAGCCAGGCAAACAAAGCACAGCAAACAGTGTATTGGTTGAATTAGTCTTATTTCTGTTACATTAGGAGTCAAAAGTTCTGATGCAGGAAGGGAAGTGGGGTGGGTAAGTAGCCAAGAGGGCATTATAGTAGCTGTAATAATTTAGCCCTTTCTCTGTTCAGTGGCTGTCTGAAAATGGCTGGTCAAATGTCAGAAAATCCAGCTCAACAATTTAATTATTTGACAAAAGGCAGCATCCACAGAAGATCAAAATGTGTGTCAATTTTTTTGATGAAAAATGGCTTTTTGTCCCAAAAAGAAAGAAGCTTGTTTCAGTTGAAATTTTTTTCTAAATTGTCAAAAAACAGAACTGTTTTTTCCCCCCATTTAATCAAAAACAGAAAAAGGTCCAGGAAAAGTTTCCAACGCCCTAACCCCCCACCTGCAATATTTATTTTCTATTTTCTCCCAGATAATACTTATCATTTTTCAATTGGTTCCAGTGATGATGTCCATCAAATAATAAATAGAGCAAATAATTTTAAGTTAGACTTGATTTCAACTTGACTGAATATGAGAGCATTTATGAACATTTAAAACTGTACTCTAGCGGTACAATAGAAAATGTTATTGAGTCTAAAACATTTTCCTTCCAGATTTATAAATCTTTGCAAGGCCATACTTCCCATACATGAAGCATAACTGCATCCTTTCAATCAGGATGACATTTATTTTAAATGAAGGAGAACACAAAAACAAGAAAGAATGAATGTAAAGTCTCCAAGGGGAAGGTGCAAAGCAGGTGTGACTCACTCTGTAGAAGGAGCCATCTTGAATTGAACTTTTCCTCCAGAATAGATCTTCCAACTGAGAAGCTGATAGGTGCTGTAGAAATTTAAAGGCACACTGCATAGAAAACAGCTTTAATAGCTTTTAGCTATGCATATCATTCAATAGCTGCTGACTGTTAGGACGCTGCACACATTGCTAAGGAAACAGGAAGGCTTAGGGTAACCACCTTTTCAAAAGGCAAAAGTGGGACACATGCAGGAGCCCTGCCCCCCATCATGGCCTCATCACCTGCTCCTCCTCTTCCCCCCTGAAATCCCCACCCCATGTTCCTTTTTCCCTT
>NW_027425788.1:0-1412 GCF_003597395.2 Chelonoidis abingdonii
TCCCTGTCCCCTGACCACCACCCCATCTAACTGCTCCCAGTCCCCTGACTGCCCCCGAAACCCACTGCCCTTTATTCAACTCCCCTCTCTCCCGCTCCCCATCCATTTACCATGCCGTTCAGAACGCCAGGAGCTTGCAGCCGTGCAGCCTGGCCGGAGCCAGCCATGCTGCCCAGAGGCTGCAGGGCAGAGGGGACAGCAGGGGAGGGGGCCAGGGACTAGGCTCCCCTGCTGGGAGCTCAGGGACCAGGCAGGATGGTCCCACCGGCCACATGTGGCTCGCGGGCCGTAGTTTGCCCACTTCTGACCTAGACTATCCCTGACAGATGTTTGTCCAACCTGTTCTTAAAAAACCTCCAGTGATGGGGATTCCACACCTTCTCTTGGAAGCCTATTCCAGAACTCAACTACCCTTATAATTAGTAATTTTTTCCTAATATTCTTATCTAAATCTCCCCTGGTGCAAATTAAGCCCATTATTTTTGTCCTACTTTCAGTGGACATTGAGAACAATTGATCACCATCCATTTTATATCAGCTCTTAATATAGTTGAAGACTGTTTTCAGGTCCTCCCTCAGTCTCCTTTTCTGAACACTAAACGTGCCCAATTTTTGAAAACCTTTCCTCCAGGGTCAGGTTTCCAAACATTTGATCATTTTTGTTGCTCTCCTCTATATTCTCTCCCATTTGTCAACATATTTCCTAAAGTGTGGAGCCAAGAATAGGACACAGCTTTCCAGCTGAAGCCTCACCAGTGTCGAGAACAGTGGGACAATTACTTCCTGCGTCTTATATGCAACAATCCTGTTAATGCACCCCAAAATAATGTTAGCCTTTTTCACAGTGGGATCACACTCCTGACTCATCTTCCATTTGTGAACCACTATAACTCCCCAGATCCTTTCAAGCAGTACTACCACCTACCCAGTTATTCTCCATTTTGCAGTTGTTGTGCATTTTTTTCCTTCGTATCTATAGTACTTTTTTGTTTGTCTTTATTGAATTTCATCTTGTTTATTTTGGACGAATTCTCTAATTTTCAAAGTCATTTTGAATTCTACTCCTGTCCTCCAACAAAGTGATTGCAACCCCTTCGAGCCTGTTGACACCCCCCAAATGTTATAAACACACTATATTGCATTATCCAAGTCATTAAGGAAAATATTGACTAGTACCAAATCCAGGATAGACCCCTTCATGATGCCTCTAGATATACCCTGACCCAGTATGGTGGCAAACCATTGCTAACTATTCTCTGAATATGGTCTTTCAACCAGTTGTGCAACCACCCTCTAGCTATGAAGGACTATAATCCCTCACAATCTCATTAAAGTATCAGAGGGGTAGCCATGTTAGTCTGGATCTGTAAAAAGTGACAAAGAGTTCTGTGGCACCTTATAGACTAACAGAC
>NW_027425789.1:0-1240 GCF_003597395.2 Chelonoidis abingdonii
TTAAGGGCCTCCCGGAGCTAGGGCTAGAGGCCACAGAGTTTAGTGATTCCCGGAGCTAGGGTTAGGGGCACCGGGGTTAAGGGATTCCCGGAGCTAGGGCTAGAGGCCCCAGGGTTCAGGGATTCCCGGAGCTAGGGTCAGGGGACCCGGCGTTAAGGGCCTCCCGGAGCTAGGGCCAGAGGCCCCGGCGTTAAGGGCCTCCCGGAGCTAGGGCCAGGGGCCCCGGCGTTAAGGGCCTCCCAGGGCTAGGGCTAGGGAACCCAGGGTTCAGGGCCTCCTGGGGCTAGGGCTAGGGGCCCCAGGGTTAAGGGATTCCCTGAGCTAAGGTTAGGGGTCCGAGGGTTAAGGGCCTCCCGGAGCTAGGGCTAGGGGCCCCAGGGTTAAGGGATTCCCGTAGCTAGGGTTAGGGGCCCAAGGGTTAAGGGCCTTCCGGAGCTAAGGCTAGGGGCCCCAGGGTTAAGGGATTCCCGGAGCTAGGGCTATGGGCCAAAGGGTTAAGGGCCTCCAGGAGCTTGGGCTAGGGGCCTGAGGTTTAAGGGCCTCTCGGAGCTAGGGCCAGGAGCCCCAGGGTTAAGGGCCTCCGGGAGTTAGGGCCAGGAGCCCCAGCGTGAAGTGATTCCCGGAGTTAAGGTTAGAGGCCCCAAGGTTAAGGGCCTCCCGGAGCTAGGGTTAGGGGCCCCAGGGTTAAGGGCCTCCCCGAGCTAGGGCTAGGGGCCCCAGGGTTAAGGGCCTCCCGGATCTAGGGTTAGGGGCCCCGGGGTTAAGGGATTCCCGGAGCTAGGGTTAAGGGCCCCGGGGTTAAGGGATTCCCGGAGCTAGGGTTAAGGGCCCCGGGGTTAAGGGATTCCCGGAGATAGGGCTAGAGACCCCGGGCTTAAGGGCCTGCTGGAGCTAGGGTTAGGGGCCCCGGGTTAAAGGCCTCCCGGAGATAAGTTTAGGTGCCCCAAGGTTAAGGGCCTCCCGGAGCTAGGGTTAGGGGCCCCGGGGTTAAGGAACTAGGGCTTCGGGTCCCAGCGTTAAGGGATTCCCGAAGCTAAGGTTAGGGGCCCCAGGGTTAAGGGCCTTCTGGAGTTAGGGCTCGGGGCCCCAGGGTAAAGGGATTCCCGGAGCTAAGGTTAGGGGCCCCAGGGTTAAGTGATTCCCGGAGCTAGGGTTAGGGTCCCAGGGGTTAAGGGCCTCCTGGAGCTAGGGTTAGCGGCCCCGGGGTTAAGGGCCTCCCGGAGCTAGGGCTAGGGGCCCC
>NW_027425790.1:0-13919 GCF_003597395.2 Chelonoidis abingdonii
TAGGCTCTGGGACCTTTCTCCCAACCCCCCTCGTCCCTGGGCCTTTCTCCTGACCCCCAGCCCTAGGCTCTGGGACCTTTCTCCCAACCCCCCTCATCCCTGGGCCTTTCTCCTGACCCCCACCCCCAGGCTCGGGGGCCTTTCTCCCAACCCTCCTCATCCCTGGGCCTTTCTCCTGACCCCCACCCCTACGCTCTGGGGCCTTTCTCCCGACTCCTCTCATCCCTGGCCTTTCTCCTGACCCCCAGCCCTAGGCTCTGGGGCCTTTCTCCCAACCCTCCTCATCCCTGGGCCTTTCTCCCGATCCCCACCCCCAGGCTCTGGGGCCTTTCTCCCAACCCCCCTCATCCTTGGGCTTTTCTCCTGACCCCCACCCCTAGGCTCTGGGGCCTTTCTCCCAACCCCCCTCTTCCCTGAGCCTTTCTCTCGACCCCCCATCCCAGGCTCTGGGGCCTTTCTCATGACCCCCCACCTCCAGGCTCTGAGGCTTTTCTCCTGACCCCCACCCCCAGGCTCTGGGGCCTTTCTCCCAACCCCCCTCTCCCTTGAGCCTTTCTCTTGACCCCCCATCCCAGGCTCTGGGGCCTTTCTCATGACCCCCCACCTCCAGACTCTGAGGCCTTTCTCCCAGCCTCCCTGATCCCTGGGCCTTTCTCCCTCCCCACCCCCAGCCTTGGGACCTTTCTCCCGACCCCCCATCCCAGGCTCTGGGGTCTTTTTCCCAACCTCCCTGATCTCTGGGGCCTTTCTGCCTCCCTCGCCCCCAGCCTTGGGGTCTTTCTCCCGACCCCCGCAGCTGGCTCCTTTGCAGAAACCCGGCCCTCTCCCTCCTTCCGATTTTCCAGCCGGAGGTCGTGGCGCTTGGCAGGCGCCTGGTGCCTTTGCTGTGGTTGTTGCTGTAGTTGTGACGACCCCCAGCCTGGTGGGCCCAGCTCAGAGCCCGGGGGAGCTGGGTTCCTTGGCGAACATTGCAAGGTCCTAGAGTGTGGGAGTCTTGCTGCCCCAGCTGGGCTCAGACCCCAGGTATGTGTACCGCGAACTGGGCTGGAACTGGCTGCTGCTCCTGGCTGCGCTGGCCCCGCGGGGGTGAGGGGAAGTGCTGGTTAGCGGCACAAGAGCCCTGCGGGGACCGCACTCTCCAGGGCACAGTCCCTTGGGTCTCTGCTGACCCCGGCGCCCCCGAGACGGGGGATCAGAAACCAGGACATTGTCTGGCTCCGTGGCTGAACCAGGGCGGGGTGGAGGGAGGGTTGCACCCTGTACCGGAGCCAGGGTCAGGAGCCAGCATGGACTCAATGAGGGGGTGCTCTAGTGGGGAGGGATAGGGTGTGGGGGAGGGGAAGACTCCGGGTCAGATGGACCCATTGCTGTGCCTGGGCATGGCAGGCAGGGGAGCAGTGGGTACTCAGGGAGAAGGATCTGATCTGGGGCACTAGTGGTGGAAGGTCCAGGCTATTGGGCCACCCGGGGCTGACTGGGCGGGAGGGAGGGATACCGGGCTATTGGGCCCCCGGGGCTGACGGCGGGGGAGGGAGGTTTACCAGGCTATTGAGCCTCTGGGACTGATCGGTGGGGGGGAGAAAGGAGAGATATCGGACTGTTGGGTGCCTGGGGCTGACCGGTGGGGGAGGGAGGGATATCGGGCTATTGGGCCCCTGAGGCTGACTAGGGGGGGAGGGAGGGATACCGGGCTATTGGGTCCCTGGGGCTGATCGGGGGAGGGGGAGGGAGGGATACCAGGCTGTTGGGCCCCTGGGGCAGATGTGGGGGGGATACTGGGCTATTGGGCCCCTGGGGCTGACCGGTGGAGGGAGGGATACCAGGCTATTGAGTCCCTGGGGCTGATCGGGGTGTGGGGGGGGAATACTGAGCTATTGGGCCCCTGGAGCTGATCGAGTGGGGGGGAGGGAGGGATACAGGGCTATTGGGCCCATGGGGCTGACCGTGATGGTTTGGCTCTTGCTGGCAGATCCCAGGCCTCGCCAGCGGGTGGGGAGCTCTCTGGTGATGCTAGCCCAGGGGTCGGCAACCTTTCAGAAGTGCTGTGCCGCGTCTTCATTTATTCACTCTAATTTAAGGTTTCATGTGCCAGTGATACATTTTAACGTTTTTAGAATGTCTCTCTCTATAAGTCTATACTATAGAACTAAACTATTGTTGTATGTAAAGTAAAGATGGTTTTTAAAATGTTGAAGAAGCTTCATTTAAAATTAAATTAAAATGCAGAGCCCCTCAGACCAGTGGCCGGGACCCTGGCAGTGTGAGTGCCACTGAAAATCAGCTCGCTGTGCGGCCTTCGGCACGTTGTGCCATAGGTTGCCCAGCTGCTGCAGGTGTGGAGGGGAGGGATGCTCACCTCTTATGGCACCGTGCAGATATGACTACCCCCCACCCCGCACCGAGTTAGCCTGGAGCCCACCGTGGTGGGAGTGGGTGGGGGTTTGCAAAGGGGCTTTGCAGCTCTATGTCGACTTGGCACATGGGCAGAATTCTGCTGCGCAGCGCTCCCTAGCAGCACCACTGCTCAAATCCCAGCCGGAGAAGAGGGGTGATCGCCACCCCCAACCACCCGTCAACCCCTCCAGGCAGGGGCAATACAGTTCAGCTAGTTGTGCTTCTAGGAGACACTGCCAGCACCCCTTCTGCCCCCAGGGCCTGGCTACCAGCAGCAACCTGAGGACCTCTCGGCCTGCCAGCCAGGACTGCCCACAGGTCAGCAATCGGAGAGGCCCGCAGCCTCTCTGCCTCAGCTGCCCCGTTCTTTGCCATAACTGTAAGATATGCCCAGCATACCTCTGGGGCTTTGTGGGCAGCGCCAGCTGCCTTCCAGGGCACAGGCACAACTGACCAAGCACAGAGCCCTGCAGCTCCACCCTGCCCCACACTCCCTCCACGGGGCCCTTCTGCTGCAGGGCTGCGCTGGCGGTGGACGCGTGCCTTGAACACAAACTGAACGCTTGTGCACGGGGCGTGTGTGGTGTACATGTGTGCAAGAGGGCCCATCCTGTCAGTGCATGGCCTGTATGGGGAGCATGTGAACAGTGGCTCGCATCTGCAGTGCATTCTGGGAATCATTCCCTGGCCCGAACCTGAGGTGCAGTCCCTCACCCTCTCCCCCACCAGACTCCCAGCGCAGGCCTCAGCCGGGCAGTCCTGCCTTATCAGCAGGCTGAGCAGCTTGCACTGCTTTGTCCCACCGCCGGGGGCGGACGCCACCAAGCAGGAGAGGGGGCAGAGCCTAGAGCCCCTGGTCTGTCCAGAGTAGGGAGGGGATAAAGAGCTCGGCTTCCATGGGACCTTTGGAGTGAGAGATCCAGACGCACCTAGACAGGCCTCTCGCCTGGCCCTGCCCGAGGACGCGCCTCTCACCATCAACCCGACAGTGGCCACCTGCCCCGGCCCTCCAGACTGTGCTTGCATCAAGATGGCACGTGTCCCCCACACCATGCTAACATGCACCCGCCACTCGATGTTACATGCAAGTGCAAAATACGCTTTGACACACGTTGTCACTATCCCCCGAGTGTTGCTCAGTCCCATCCCTAATCCCTGCTATCCCATCCCTGGGCTCCCCCACCCAGCTCGACGCCAGTGCCCCTCATTCGGACCCATAGCCCCCAACATGCCATTCGTTTTGGCTTTGCTTGTGACATGCAGCCATGTTTTGGGTTAACTCCCCTTGGTCTCTGAGTCCTCCACGGTGGGCCAGGTTGCCGCCCTGGTGGGGCAGTCGGAGCAGGCACACGCCTTGCACCAGTGGGACTCGTCTGTCCCTGGCCCTGTGGCCAATGCACTGGGTGCTGCAACCAGGAGCGCGTCCCAGGCCTGGCACGGACCGGCCCAGGAGCTGACGCTGGCTAGTGGGCTCGGCCTGTATCCTTGCCTGTTGCTGACCAGCCAGGAGCCCCTTTCCCTGTCATGGGGCTCCCTCTGCAGTGTGGGTTCAGGCCTGGGGCTGGAACAATGGTATAGTGGGGGCTGAAAGCCATGGAACCAACACTGTTAAGCCCGTATAGGATGGAAACCCTTGAGCCTGGGGTGAGCCCCCCCGTCCAGCACCTATCGCGCCATAGGGTGAACCAGATAACAGTGTGAAATTGGCAGGGGGGGGAATTGGCACTCTGTATAGGGAAAAGCCCCAATATCGCGACTGTCCCTATATAAATCAGGACATCTGTCACCGCAATGGGTCAGGCCGTACCCGCTGATTTGTACCCAGTGCTGGGTTTAGTGTGTGTGGTAGCTCTTGACGGCCCCCGCTGTGTCCAGGCTGGTGTTGAGACTTGAGTCTTGCCCCCAGAGCTTGTGGGGGAGCTGAACGCGGATCCTTAGTGCTGGTGCATGGTGGAGACTCCCCCTCCCCCATTGACGGACGTGCCTCTGCTGGCACCCCCCACTGCTGCTCCTAACGCATTTCTCCTTGTCTCTTGTCTAGGGATTCTGAGCCGGGCGCCCCGGCTCGCCGCCATGGCTGCGCCGCCCCCCCGCCCTGATCCAGCCTCCACTGGAACATTCAAGCACTTCCTGCCCTTCCCATGGAGGCGCAGCCAGCCGTGGCCGGTTCCAGGATGCAGACACGTAAGGCCCTGGCTGCCACCTGCCGCTGCCCTGCAGGGCTGGGTGGGATTTCCTGCACTTTCCGCTTTCCCCTCCCCTCCCCTCTCCAGGCCTGGGGAACCCAAAAGCGGGGAGCCGGGCGAAGCGGGGAGCTGGGGAGCGAGGATGTCTGGCCCCGTGCGGACAGGAGCTGTGGCGCTATGAGAGATACAGCCGCGGGACTATGCAGTGTCTGTGCGGGATGTCTAGATGGGTGGAATCTGATTATACAGAGAATTCTTCCTGAATTGCTGGCTGGTGAGTCTTGCCCACATGCTCAGGGTTTAACTGATCGCCATATTTGGGGTCAGGAAAGAATTTTCCTCCAGGGCAGATTGGCAGAGGCCCTGGAGGTTTTTCGCCTTCCTCTGCAGCGTGGGGCATGGGTCACTTGCTGGAGGATTCTCTGTAGCTGGAGGTCTTCAAACCACGATTTGAGGACTTCAATAACTCAGACATAGGTTAGGGGTTTGTTACAGGAGTGGGTGAGTGAGATTCTGTGGCCTGCGTTGTGCAGGAGGTCAGATTAGGTGATCATAATGGTTCCTTCTGACCTTAAAGTCTACGAGTCTATGAGTGTTAGAGCACAAAGCCCCAGCAAGCCCTGCGCAGGCCTCACAGACAGACAGGGATGGATTTACCTAGGGCTTTAGGTACCCCACACATCCTCTCCCCCTCCAGCATACCCATGGTCCCCTGCCCCCCCATCAGAGTGCCCAGGCCCCACGCGTCCCCTGCCCCAGGGGTGCCATACCCTGTACATCCCCTGCCCCCCAGGGGGTGCTGTTGTATTAGTTTAAATGGAATATAGGAGTCCAATGAGTGCAAGGGGTGAACGGAGTTGCCCAGAGGATTCACGGGGTCTGGGGCAAAGTGGGGGAGCTGTGGCGCGTGTACTCAGCTGGCGGCGGTCCGGGTCTTTGGCAGCATTGCAGCAGTGGGGGGCCCTTCAGTCGGTCCGCGCCCTCCGCTGCCAAAATGGTGCTGAAGACTCGGACTGCCGCAGGGCCAGGGCTCGTGGGGCCCCTGCAGGGCCCGGGGCCTGGGGCAAATTGCCCCACTTGCCCCTCCCCAGGCAGCCCTGGGCGTGAGCATGCCCCAGTCTGTGTCCAGCATCAGACAAGGTTCGTGGTTTGGTTATCAGAGCTCTCAGCTGAGCAGTGCCATGGCAAACGCCCCGGGAACAGCCCGGGAAGCCTGTATGAAAGCCCAGGGGAAGAAGAAAAGCCAGTGAAAGCCTTTGAGCTGTAAGGTATTAAAGGCTTTTCCCAGACCAGCGCCCCTTGATGCCCAGCCCCAGCCGTTCAGCTCCTGGACGGACCAGCCACGGGAGTAACTGGCCTTTGGCCTGAGGACGGAGCCGCCGGCTGAGCGCTGGAGCTGCCCTTGCTGTTGTTAAAAGTCCCATCCCGTTTCCTTGCAGACAGAACAAAACAAAACAAAACAAACGCCCACAGAGGGAAGCAGACCAGCAGCGTCTCTCTCCTCTGCAGTGTTACATCCTGGCCCACGGGCTGATGAGCCAGGCCAAGACCCGGCAAACTTGGGGCATTGCTCTTCTCTTCCCTTGGGCACAGGCTTGCAGCCGTGTTGCAAAATACAGTATTTTGGCAGACTCTGGTGAGCCAGACAGTAAACAGGGAGGCGAGGAAAGAGGAGCAGTAAGATGGGGAAGGGAAAGAGACACATGGCAGCAGGCGGTGTGGGGGGCAGGCACAAAGTCTCATGTCCCATGTGGTGGTTGGGATTTAGCTGGAAGTGTTGATGGCAGTGGGTCCCCCTCAGGGTGTGTCCGTGAAGCCCCGGGTTGGGCAGACAGGCCGTGGGTCCCTCTCTGGGCGTGTCCATGTTCCCCAGGCCACGCAGACAGGCAGTGGGTCCCTCTCTGGGCGTGTCCACGTTCCCCAAGCCTGGGCAGACAGGCAGTGGGTCCCTCTCTGGGTGTGTCCACGTGTCCGTGGCCCAGGCAGACAGGCACTGGGTCCCTCTTTGGCTGAGTCCAAGTTCCCCGGGCTGGGCAGACAGGCAGTGGGTCTCTCTCTGGGCATGTCCACGTGCCCTAGCCCAGGTAGACAGGCAGTGGGCTCCTCTCTGGGTGTGTTCACGTGCCCTGGCCCAGGTAGACAGGCAGTGGGCCCCTCTCTGGGTCTGTCCACGTGCTCTAGCCCAGGTAGACAGGCAGTGGGCTTCTCTCTGGGCGTGTCCACATGCCCCTGGCAGGGTAGACAGCAGTGGCCCCTTGTTCTTGGGCGGCACGTTGCCCTGCCCCGGTAGACGGCAGTGGTCCCCTGGGTGTGTCCACGTGTCCCCGGCCAGGCAGACAGGCAGTGGGCCCCTCTGGGTCTCCAGGAGGCCTGGCGGGCAGACACTGTAGGGGTCCCCCTCTGGGCTGTCCAGGGTCCCTGGGCCGGGCAGACAGGCAGATGGGTCCCTCTCTGGTATTTCCATGAGCCCCTGGCCTGGGCAGAATTCAGTGGTCCCTCCTGGGGTATTTCAGTGCCCCGCCAGGCAGAAGACAGTGGGTCCCCCTCTAGGCATGTCCACGTGCCTGCCGGGCGGCACACAGGCAGTGGCCTTCTCTGGCTGTGTCCACATGTTCCCCAGCCAGGGACAGGCAGTGTCCTCTCTGGGCTGTCCACGTCCCCTGCCCGGCAGACAGGCATGGGTCCTCTCTGGTGTGTTCCGCCTAGCATGCCGTCGGCCCAGGCAGACAGCAGCTGGTGCCCTCTTCTGGGCTATGTCCAAGTTGCCGGGCTGGTCAGACAGGCAGTGGGTCTCCTCTGGACATGTCACATATGGCCTCGGCCCAGGGCAGACAGGCAGTGGGCTCCTCTCTGGGCGGTCACGAAAGGCCCTGCCCAGGCGGCCTGCTTGCCGCTAAGAAGTAGTGTGGAAGATTCTCAGCCAGCCACCCGGAGCTCAGACACACGGGCTGGGAGGCTCAGGAGCCGATGAATGCTGCCCGGTTGCCACCGCACACTTGTTGTTCAGCGCCACATGAGAGCAGGGCTGCCCTGGCTCGGCCTGTCCGCTCAGTGTTGTCTGTGGCCTCTCTGGCCCGAGGTGCTGGGGTGTCTGTCCAGGTGTCGGCAGCGTGCTGGTGGGTCTCATTGGCGAGCCGGGATGCACTGCTCGCCCCTTCCCCTCCTTTCAGCCCAAGGTACGGCCATCCGGCGCAGCCCCAGCCTCACCCCCAGCCTCCAAAGGCTCTTCCTTTACGGACCCAACACTAGGAGCGTGGGGATTCGGGCAGTGCCACCTTCAGCTTGTTGCACCACTTAGGCCTTAAATTCCGACAATCAGGCTGGGGGGCTTTTCCCAGCACCGACGTGCCTCCGGGTCCCAGGCCGGATTCACATGCCCTGGAGTTCGATCCAGGGGCCTCAGTCCAAGGCCAGCGTCTCGATTGCCTTTGTTCGGGCCTTTTCCCCATGACTGGGGCGGTTGTGGGCATGTCATCCCACTGCCCCTTGCCCTGCCCTTGGGGGAGGCTCTGTGCGCACAGCCCGCCAGTTGTAGCCCATTAGCCTGGGCCCTCAGGCTGGGGCCTGGCTGCTCCCCCTTGGCCGAGACTCACCCAGGACCCCAGACTCCAGCTTGTGGGAAGTGCTGCTGGTTACCACCATGCCTGGGGGGGCTTCCAGGCAGGGCCCCTTGCCTAGCCCCCAGAAGCCTTGCATGTGGCAACTTACTCCAGTTGGCTGGGGTGATGGGACATTGCTGAGTCACCCTCAGCTTCATAACATCCAATAACTGGAGCCAGGCTCCCCACAGTTGGTCCTCAGGCCTCACCCCAAAGGGACGGGGCAGCCGACAGCGGAAAGTCCCCTACCTGCGGGGAAGAGCTGGCCCAGAACCCTGGAGGCCTGGGGAAGCCATGCCAGGCCCCTAGCCCCCTTGGCATTTATAGCCACAGGAGGCAGCTAAGTCTGTTCGTCTAGCGGGTCTGTTCTGGTGCGGGCAGTGGGGCTAAGGACTCTGTGGCCCACCATCCTTTTGACTAGCCTTGCCCCCTTCCCAGCTTTGGGCTGGGGGACCCCAGCTCTCTCCTTCTGCAGCCCCCTTGTTGCCCCTTGCCAGGGCTGGTCTTAGTCTTGGGCAAGTGTCCCAGATGAGGCGCCAGTGTCCGCCATGGGAAACCAAACAAGCATTCTCTGTGGGACGTTAGCACCTTAAGGGGTGTAGCATTACATCATGCCCACATCTGGAAGTGAGCTGTTGAGAGGCATGGCGGCCCAGATGCCGTGGTGTAAGGCAACTCAGGGACGAACGGGAATCTGGCGGTCACTTCAAATACCGTGTGGAAGAATGGGCAAAAAATACCACACTGGTTGTTAGACAATTGGAGAGCACTGGAGGGCAGGACACTGGGTTCTATCCATGGCAGGGGAGTGGGCGTGGTTAGAAGCAGGGGGTTGTATCGGACTCCTTGCGTCCTTTCCTGGCTCTAGGCGGGGAGTGTGATTTAAAGCTGGGTGGGGGTGTCTGGGAGCAGGACTCTTGCGGTTCATTTACAGGCTCGGAAGAGAATGGAGTCTGGATTAGAGTCGGTCGTGTGTTTTGGGGGGGCTCGCTTTACTGATTAGAGGTGGATAAACTGAAAGCACGTGTGTTTGCCACAGTTAATCTGAAAGGTATTGTGCTGAGTGGAGAAGATTGGTTGTCTAGCTGTAATAAGAGACTCAATTCGATCCCAGTCTGACTTTCAACTCACCTTGTTACCTCGGCTAGTAGGCATAGCTAAAAATGGGATCTAATCTGGTGAATACTGGAACGTAAGTGTTCAAAGAATCCCTTAGGAGTCAGTGAGGTAAACCAGAAACTGAGGCCACCTGCACTTCCCAGCTTAGCGTCTGGCTACAGGGTGTGCGAGGCCCTTGCTTGCATTGGGCAGAACAGCCATTGTTGAGTATTTTACCAAAACCCAGGTCCCTTGAGTGCTCCGCCAGACTGGAACAGTAGAGGGGGGGCTTGCAGTTCAGAGAGGGGCACTGGGGGTGGGGGCATTGTGCTTGGATCTGTTCCTAGGGTCCCGTGAAGTAGACGGGCTCAATGCTCATCCAACGGGGCTTGCAAACTGAGACTGAGGCTTGGGGCTGCTGTTGCCCATCACCCCTCGTCTCTGGCACTGCCTTCTGCCACCACACAGATCCAGCAGCAGCTGGGGCACCTGACTGGGTCGGTCTTCAGTTTCGGGGGCCTGCTTGGGTGGTCTTGGGTGTTTAGTTTCTGGCGGGTCGTTTGGTTGGGTTTGGTTTTAAAAGTTTTAAGGGTCCCGTTGACTCTGCTGGCCTTCTGTAGCATGCGTCCAGCCACCACTGAAATGCAGCACCCTCTGGGATGAGTGTGCACAGGCAATGTTCAACAGACGCAACGGGGTCCAGCTTCATGTGGAACCCCCAACTAGCGTGGAAGGCAGAAGGGACGCCCTGGGCGAACACCGAACTGTGGATCGCCCAGCTTTTCAGGTGAGGATGAGAAGTGGCTGGTTGTGGTGAGGCTCAGGGATCGGAGCTGCTGACATCTGCCCCATAGGTTGGTGCAGAGGCCTGAGCGCTCCCGAGCCCACTGCTGAACCATAACCATGCAGCAGCTACTGCCGCGGGCAGCCAGCGAGCCCCTGCCACAGCGGCCAGCACGGGAGAGGCCACCGGTCTGGAACTCCTGTAGCTGGGCCGGGAAGCTCCTGCTGGTCCCTGGCTGCCAAAGCTTAGGCAGCTTCCCTGGGCAAATTTTATGTAAGGGAGCAAAGTTGTATGGTTTCGTATCTAATTTGCATATTGGGCAAAAATGGGGGCGGCTCCTACAGGGGACCAGTCTGGGCGCAGTTCTGACGTCCCTGACGGCCCCAGAGCGCCTGGCTGCGTGATCCATTAGTTCAAAGCACTGGGGGGAGGTTTGGATATAGGAGCTTGAGCTGAGCCCCCCCCTCCCTCCCGAAGCCACCTTACTGCTGAACATCCCTTGATCCCCTGCTGGGCTGTGCTATCCAGGCAGGAACAGCAGGCCAAGGAGTCGTGTCTCATTTAGTGATGCCCCCAAGGCAGCCAGTCCCCCACCCTGACCTCCCCCCTGGACAGAGCTGCTTTCAGGAAGACATTTATTAACCCATATCTGCTGTCTGGGAGCTGCCCAGCCGGCCTCCTCTCTCTGAGGCCCAGAAAACTGCTAAAGGAGGAGGCCCCCCCTCTTCTGAAAGATTGTCAGGACCTTCACCATGTAACCCAAACATCAGAATACACCAGTAAAAACGAAACAGTGACCTCACCTCTGAAACACAAACCCTCCCCAAAGCACAGCCACTTCCCAGACCATCCTTATGCCTGGTTTCCCCAGCCCAGCCCCGGGAGGGGAATAGCTGCAGGACAAGCTGGACGGGGGATCACAGAGGATCATCCTAGAGCAGGCGACAAACCCACCATGGCACCCCAAGCTGCGCACAGGTATCTTGGACCGGCTGGGGCCGAGGCTGTGGCTCTGGGAGCAGGGGTCCAAGCCTCCTGTTTAAAAGCCCCCATAGCCAAGTACAATGGACTGGCCCTTGAGGCGGAGCTGGGTCTCTTGGCACTAAAAGCGCAAGCTTGCTGCACTTGGTTAAAGGACAACACCCGAGTGGCAGAATTCCCAAAACCTCCCCCTGGCGATCTGGCCGCGTAAATGACAGATAACCCATCTTCGTCATGTGGGGCAGACTAAGCACTAACATGCGCGGCCCCCTGAAAGCAGATGGCAAGGGTTGCAGCTGGTTGAAGTCCTGGGTTCTTCTCCTGAATTTCCTTGTCCAGCCCCTCAAGCTGCCTTGAGGGCAGAGGGGGGTCTGGGATGTGGTTAGGGTGCAGAAGATCGAGCACATCGGGAGGCTGCGGAGTTCGCTGCTCTTTCCAGGCTAGGGGCTGTGCATAGCTGAATGTGTAGCTGGACGGAACTTGGATGGGCCCCGACTTTCAGTGTGGGCAGCAGTGAAGGGATAGAGAGGGATGGGGGGTTTTGCCTCCCCCCACCACTCTACCGCTTAGCAGGTCTAAGTATCAGAGGGGTAGCCGTGTTAGCTGGATGTGTAAAAGCAGCAGAGAATCCTGTGGCACCTTAAAGACTAACAGACGTTTTGGAGCATGAGCTTTCGTGGGTGAATACCCACTTCATCGGATGCAAGTAGTGGAAATATTTTACTTTGCCATGCTGCCTTTCAGGGGGCGCTGCCATGTTATGTGCTTGTCTGCCCCACATGACGACAGATGGGTTTCCGTCCCTTTCCAGCGGCCAGATCGCAGGGGGAGGTTGAGGAATCTGCCACTGGTGCTAGAAGATGAGGCTGCCCGGGGCACACTGGCTGCAGGGCTCACCCATGGGGCAGAGTAGAGCCCCACCACGGTTTGAACTCCGACCGCCCCTCCTGCCCCGGCTCAGTGTCTGTCTGCCCAGCTGGCCGCTGCTCCGGTCTCCTGCCCCAGCACTAGCCCTACCCAGACCTGCCCTGACAAGCTCCCCCTTCCCCCCAACCTGGGACAACTCCCTCCCTCCCAGTCTGTGGATTCGGGGGGCTTTTGCCCTGATTTGGGTGGGCCTGGTGCGGAGAAGGACTCTCCATCTGTAGGCACTTCACTGGGCCTGCATAACAAGTGTCATGAGCGCTGTCTGACCAGCAGGGAGCCTCGACAGCTGTGTGCCATGGGAAAACGCTGAATTAGCCTTTTTATACTTTTTGAAAAATGAGAACATCTGAACCTTGTTTAGCGAGTCTCCATTAGCCGGCTCCCTGTATTCACCGAACTGAAGCTGACAGCCTGGCTCTGAGCAACAGGACTTGGGCCATCAGCCCTGGGTGACAGGGTTTGGGCTGTGGGTCCTGAGCAGCTCGGTTCAGGCTGTGGGGCTCCGGGCTCCAACTGTCAGGTGAAGCCCAAGTCCTGCCGTGTGAGGCTGACAGCAGGAGCCCCATGGCCCAGGGCTGAAGCTCTCCGAAATATCTGAATTTCTGATTATCCGATCTGGGCCCAGTCCCCTTAGATTGGACAAACGGGGTTCACGGGGTTCCATTGGTCCCTCCCGTATCGTGGTAGGGAAAGTAAAGTTCCATGTTTCATTTTAATTGCGAAAAAACACAGATTTTTATGTTTTTTTTTAATCTGAGTTTTTTTTTTTTTAATGACGGAAAACTGGGCTCCCTGCTGGTCAGCCACCCTGTGTGTGTGTGGGGGGGACTGTGGTGCCCACTGGAGGGCTGCTGCACGCCCTGGATTTGGCTCAGCCGCCTGAGAGCAGGACCTGCCTGCGGCTAACTCCCCTATCCCCACAGCATCAGTGGCCTGCCTGCTAGCAGGGTGCTGCCAAGTTCCTAAATTGGCTGGGGAGGGGGCAGCATGGCCCAGCAGCTTTAGGCAGCGAGGACCCTTCCTGTCTCTCTCACTTGTGCTGGGGCCTGGGAGCCCCTGGCTTGGTGCGGGGAACCAGCCAGCCCCACAACAGGGAGGTCTGGGAGAAGCATGCGTTCATCAGGCCTCAGCCCACAGGAGGGGCTGCTGTTGCTGTAGATCAGAGGCCCCCTACATTAACGGTTATGTATAGATTAAAATAATATACGAGCTGTTGGTGTAGCAGATGCCTGGCTTCCACTAGGGCCTGATTAGATCATTATGGCACCCGGCCGGCTTCCCACCCAGCTGTGCTAGCCACACCTGAGCTCCCCCCTCTCCAGGCCCCCCAGCAGGAGCAGGCTGCACCCACACAGCAGAGGGGCCACAGAGCGACTCGGCCCGTCCTCTTCTAGTGCGTTGGGGGGAGCCCAGGGCCCCCTGCCGTCTCAGGCTGCTGCATGGCAGGGGGGTCCCAGTGTGTGTGTGGTGGGGGGCGTGTAGGGAGCAGGAAGCTTGGCTCTTCCAGCCTGAACCCTCCCTCTCCCTGCTGTCCAGCTGCTGTTAAGTGGCTGGAACGAGGCCCTTGGGGGCTGGCACTGCCCAGGCTGGTTGAAGCCAGAGGCAAAGTGTTTGGTGAAATGGATTGAGCTATCTAGGACCCCTGCCATAGGGACCAGTCCCGTCCCCGCAGCTAACCCACGTCCCGCCTGGAAAGGCAGGCCTCAGCCGCCATCTGGGGCAGGGGCAGGCCAGGGGCTTGGCTCTCAGGCCCCCAACGTTGTAGAGGGATCGGGGACGGTTCAAATGCGGCTGGGGCAGTTGGGGTCCAGCAGGGGCATTGGCCCCTCAGCCAGCGCAGCTCCAGTGGGGCGGGTTGCAGCGCCCGGCCTCTGTTCGGCCCAGCTGGACTGTGCCCCCGGGCTGGACAGGGCTGAGCGCTCACCGCCCTGCCCCAGGTGCCCCCGCTGG
>NW_027425791.1:0-1279 GCF_003597395.2 Chelonoidis abingdonii
CTCACGTTGCTCTGGGTTGTGCTGAAGAGCAGTTACATTGGGAATTTTTCATATTATAGTTAAATAAAGAGGAGCAGGGGGGAGAAGTGTCATTTCAACCTCTGTGACACTGGAAGGAGAAGGGGTGACTCAGAGATTCCCTCCTTCCCCATCACCCCAGAACTGTTACATTTTGACTTCTCCGTGCAGAGTTTATTTTCATCACATTCTATCCCTACACTTCTCACAGTGTCATGTGAGGAAGAGTTCTCAGCTGTCTATGCTTGGAGATGATGCTTTGATTTCTTTAATCCTATATCAGAGTCGCTATGACTGGAGATGAAAGTGTCAAAGACCTGGGAGGGGAATTTAAATGGATCCCAAACATAGTGTGGTTATTTGGCATTTAAATTCCAGGTTTCATCTATTGGTAAAGCCACTTCTGGCAATGGAAACTATTTTGTCCCCCATTATGGGTATGCTAGGATACTTACAATTTTGTAAATAACATAACTGACTATTGAGAGAGTGCTGAGTGAAGCTGCTTTGAATGGATCAGAGGAGAATGTGATGGGAGACTCTCTTGTCCTGATTCTGAATAATCACATGTAATCTGCTCTGTAATTTCTCGACACTTTCATTGTTATGTGTTCTGTCTCTCTGTGATGTGGGTTTCTATCTTTCCTGAAGGCTGTTTGTTCACCCAATTGGATATTAGTTCAGTTTGGTAGGACGTAGCTCAGATTTATTGGAGAATTTAAGAGAAATTAGGGCTTTAGGAAATGGTCATTTGTCACTTCAGCTTTGCTTTTTCCCCACCCCTCCATGATGACACGGAGAAAGTTCAAGTGCAGTTCTGTCAACAGTGGAGAACTCTCCAATTTACTGCACATGCTAACAGAGAAACAGCAGTGATTTAAAATCTCCATTCGGAAATGGTGAACAATAGCAGAACCCCAACTAACTGAAGGAAGTGCCTATGATCACAGGGTAGTTCAGTTCTTTAAGTCAGTATTTTCTCAGGTGATGTGGGGAGAGAATTCCACATTAAGTGATTTCTAACTTGGCAAAATGCCATGTATTTGGTTCCCAAAGCATTTTTGTAACCCAGGCCCCACAGAAGATCTTTCCTATTCGGCGTGCTCCCCTTCATGATGCAGATGTGGAGGAAAGAGAAGTGGTATTTTTGTTCAATTTATCCTTAATAGATGCTCAAAATGTGTATAAAATGAAATCAATGTTGGAAATCTAAAGCTGCAGAAAAATAGCTCTTTTTAAATAGAAATTCTAGCTCTGGTAA
>NW_027425792.1:0-2862 GCF_003597395.2 Chelonoidis abingdonii
GGGGGGAGCAGCCTGCCAGTCTCTGTGAGGGCGGCAAGCATGTGCCTGGGGCGACAAGCTGGGTGGGCAGCCTGCTGGTCTCTGTGGGGGCAGCAAGCGCGTGCCTGGGGCGGCAAGCTGTGGGGCGGCTTGCTGGTCTCTGTGGGGGCAGCAAGCGCATGCCTGGGGGGGCCAGTCACGGGGGGACAGCCTGCCGGTCTCTGTGAGGGCGGCAAGTGCATGCCTGGGGGGGCAAGCCGGGGGAGTGGTCTGCCGGTTTCTGTGAGGGCCACAGGCAGGCAGCTTTCGACGGCAGGGATGCCGATGGCACAGCACCGGCGGACCTCCCGCAGACATGCCACTGAATCTGTGTCCACCATAGAGCCTCCCCTGGCTGTGGGGGAGCAGGAGGGCATTTTACAGCAGCAGCTCAGCTTCTGTTGCTGCGGGGGTGATAATGGGAACCTATCTTTGTGTGTTGTCGCAGAGAGCTCGGGTAGCTGGATCCGTGGCTGAGACACTCAGGTGACCTCTTGTGCCTCTGTCCAAACTTGGTACACGTGTGTGGTAAACAGGGGATGCTCCAGCCCCACAGGGGTTTCAGAGGCTGCTGGCATCCCTACGTTTCACCATCTTCCAGATGCTCCTGTCCTGCCCCTCCCTCCCGGTCACTGGCTAGCAGGTTGCCATGCATATGGAAGGTTTAAACTGGGAAACTAATTCCTCAGCCTCATGTGCCATTGGCTTCCCTGACTCGAGAGGTGTGCAGCACAGGTGAGCTCATCCAACATGCAGGGATAGGATGGCGATGGCCAGCGCCTCGCACATTCCCTGTGGGTCTGTGGCTGGGAAGCACCTGCCAAACACAGACAGGGCCGTGTGCTGGCAGCAGCAGGCACCGGGGTCCGTCTGAATGGAACCAGGCATGTTGAGGAAGTAGCCAGCAGAGCACCCTGCGAGGCGGGTGCAGCGAGATGGGGATCAGGTCACCCTGCACTGGGATTCCTGGTGGGTTAGACTCACGGCACCTGGAGAGGGAAGATGAGGGACTATGGGCTGGTCTACACGACAGTTATCTCAGCTTCATACAATGCCCCAGGGGGGCTGTGCTAGACATGCTGCAGCTGTAGCGCTCTAGTGCCAATACTGCAGCAACAGAAACAGACTTTGTAGTGTAGACTGAAGAATGTCAATGCCTGTGCAGTGTAACGAAGCAAACCTAACCCCTGCTGGAGACACTGCTGGGTCTGGGGAGGAATTCTTCTGTCAACCTAGCTACAGCCTCTCCGAGAAGTGAGTTCACTACAGTAATGGATGAACCCCTTGTGCGGCTGCAGTATTTCTAGTGTAGACACACCCTATAGGTACAGCCCCTAGCAAGATGGGCCCCCACGCTCGGTGGGTCTGCCCAGCACACTAAGCCCTTATCTCGGCCGGAGCTGCTAGGGCACCCCCTGTTGTAAATAACAATACAAATCCCTGCGTGGTATTTCCTGCATGTATTTAACTAACATTAAAAAACCACCAGATCAAGTTTCCCCAACAGTCAGCTGTCTTCCCCTGAAATAAACTAAGATACCTAGCACACAGCTGAGCAGTTGTGCTATCCATTCAACCAATCAGTTCGGCACCACTGAAATCGTATGAATAATTTATGCAGATTGTATGCACCACTCCCCATTAAAAGCTCATTGTCCTGCCATTTCCGAGCAGCTATCTGGGCAGCTTTCCCTGACCGTGGCCTGTTCTGTTCCAATGTTATTATCATTATTGATGCGTGAATAATTTTGCCCTGTATGAGCCGGGCACAGGAAATGAGCAGGATTAGCTGGCTGCTGTGAGGCTGTGCTTTCTGCCCAGGGTCAGCAGTGATGAGGTCAGGTGGCTATTTGAATTGCCCCTTTGGCAATGAATTTCTGACAGCAAGGAGGGTACTGAAAACCCAGCGGTGCACATGGAACGCACAAGGCTTGCAGCTGAACAGAGCCACGTTTCACAGACTACATCTCGCACCCCCATCACTGCAGTAGCCGAGCCCGCCACAGATATTCCTGCCTGCATCTGTTAACCCACCACCTTTTAGAGGCGTGAAAGGCAGGAAGTTCACGGGGAGAAGGGATTTCCCACTGGCTGGGGTGCTTCTAAAGGGGGTCCCCCCAGAGTGGAATGGCTTCATCACCTCTCCTATAGGGATGTGCATGAGTCTGCATTGACAGATATTATCAGGCCAGGTCCACGTGCTGGAGCCCGATTCTCCACCCCTCTGGTGCTGCACTTGGGGAAGGAATGGCGCAGGAAGGGCCAAGCTGGCTTTAAGCCATGTTTGCACGCTCCTAGCCTGGGGAGAGATGTGCAGGACACTGCCTGACCCCAGTGCCAGTTACAGCCATGGCTGGCCACTGAAATTTGAAATGTGACATTTTCTGTGAAAAAGGGGCACATTTCTAAGAATGTTTTTCCTATTTTTGACCAGTTCTAGCTAGAGCAGACCCAGGGCTGCTCCAACTGACTGCTCCCAATGGCCGCACAGACCAGCCATAGTCCAGCCCCCTGCAGCCATGCCCTGGCATACCAGCTACACCAGCTCCAGATGCCAGCTCCATACAGGCTGCAGAGGCCCCTGGTGTGTGTGTATGCGGGGGCAGTACTCTCTGTAGGCGCCGTCTGCCCACTGTACGCCCCTTTATGCTGCCAGAGCAGCACAGGCAGCCTGGGCGTAACTGAGGATCTAGCCCCACGTGTTTATGATACATTCCCGCTGGAGTATCTTTTGCCAGGTGCTGCACAAACACACAGTGACAGACAGACCCTGCCCCAGCTGAGAGCAGGGCCCCACTGTGCAGGGTGCTGCACAGACACACAGTGACAGACAGACCCTGCCCC
>NW_027425793.1:0-1921 GCF_003597395.2 Chelonoidis abingdonii
CTTAATTGGCCCCAGGTGCCTTGATTAACCTGGAGCAACTGCCATTTGGTTACCAGGGTACTAGGGATTTGTTTAGCCTGGGGCTAACATACCTATTTCTCAGTACTTTACTGTAGCCATCTGGCCTTGCCCCATCACAAAACACATAAAGGAAAATCTCAGTTCATAATTAGCCAAACATGGTCTTGACACCATAGAAGTGGAAGAGGCCTATTAGGTTATGTGATGCATTTGTTTGCAGCCTGATAGGTCATTGCTGCTGAAGTCTGAAGTAATGTGAGCTAAAGAGATCACACATGCTAAAAATGCAACTCTGCAGGCTGCAACTGAGTTCAGGGAAAACACTGAGTCTTCTGCCAAGTCAGTTAGATGGCCGGTGCTGAATAAATAGCCTTTTCTGCCCCTCTAACTTCCCTTCCCTTTTAGTGTACAAGTTTACAAGGACAAATTGCGCTAGAAGCTTTGATGAAAACACCAGCTTCAGTTATCAGCGGCCACCAGTTCAGTTGTGCCTCAGACTAGACATTTACTTCACTGTCTTGTTTTTTCCCCTCCCTGTAATCTGTGGGCCCAGTTCAGAGGTGACCTCCAAGACACTATGAATCAGACTCTCGTACATGCTGATATTCTCTCCTGATCCAAAGCCCACTAAAATTGGGTCTGACAATTTCAGTGGATTTGGATCAGAGCCCTAGCCTCCCACAGGCAAACTTCCTGATGTGTGGGAGGAGTGCGACAGAGCCTAGGTTGTTGGGATGTACCTGCAAAGGAGCCAGAAGAAAGTGTAAAATGATGTTAGCTAAAGCAGGCGGTGGCCTTCTCCTCCCCTGCAGGTTTTCTGGCTACAGATGCCTCTTTCTGGCCCCTTAGCATGTGAGCCTTGGCACCATGACACTAGGCTAGATTGGCCAAGGTCAGAGCCAGATTCTGATCACACCCTAGCATCAGCATCTCAGTGCTGGCCCAATTCTGCATCTCCTACTCTCACAGAAGTGTACTTTATGTAAGTCTCATGGGAGTAAATCTTGAGAACTGTACCCCAAGCCACATTTTCAGTAATGGCCATTAATTGAGGGGGGGTGGCCTGGATTTTTTTGGGGTGCTCAGCTTAAGGTATCCACCCAGGGCCTGACTTTCAAAGTAGTTGAGCAGCTATAGCTGCCACTGATTTCAACTGGCATTGCAGGTGCTTGGCACCTCTGAAAAAACAGCTCCAAGGTGCCTCAGGACCTGGGACACCCAACCAGGGTCTACTTTTGAGAATTTTGACATAAATAATAGAGACTCAGGGGAATCCAGAGGGAGCTTAAGCTGGTGAAATCTACCCGTTGAGGGGATCGGAAGAGATAATGACTCCGATTTAGACTCCTTGCTGATTTAGGCTCAGTTAAAATCACTTCTGAATTTGGCCCTGCATCTGCATAAGGCTAGACGGTGAACTCCTTACTCACATTGGTGAGCAACAAGTCTGGTTGAAGGTTTTTGGAAGAATGTTTTTCCATTGGAAAAATCCCATTTTAATCGGAAAAGGACATTTTTTCATTGCAAAATTCCAGCATGAAAGATTTCAGGAGGAATTTTCAATTTCATTTCTAAGTTGTGGGGAAATATCCACCTTTTCATTTCTCTTCTCTCCCACCCCCCAAAAAAGAGTTGCTGGGGGGGAGTGAGTTTTTTTAAAAAAAATCACTCTGTTAAAGATCACTTTCTTACTTAGAGAGTTAGACATGGAAAGAGACTAATTGTTTTCCAATGAGAACAGCTTCAAAGTAAGAGTCTTTCCCCCCACGCTCTAAAAAGAAATTAAAATTTTTCACAAAAAAAAAAAAAAAAAAAAAAAAAAAAAGCAAACATTCTGAGATGTATTAGCAGGAGTGTTGTAAGCAATTCATCCAACTCTAGTGAGCCATTCGTCACACGA
>NW_027425794.1:0-1214 GCF_003597395.2 Chelonoidis abingdonii
GGTCCTCTGGTCAGCTGTCAGCCAGGTTCACTGAGCTTCTTAACCCTTTACAGGTAAAAGAGACATTAACCCTTAACCATCTGTTTATGACAGATACAACAATCGGCTGTTATATTACCAAATCTTTTTTCCATTTTTGTATTTCTATGTTCCATATTGATATCTTGTCCTATCTTCTTATAGAATTCTGAATGTCAGTTAAATGAAGAGCTAATGGCACAAGCAAAGAAGATGTTCCCGTCGATATTAAAATACATTGTAGATATGACTATTTGGGAAGAAGAGAAGGAGTTGCCTTCTGTGCTCATGACCAGGTGGGAGATATTGCCAATGATTTCTAAGTGTTAGAATTTCCGTCCAGGTTTATTGCTACCGTATATAAACTTGCTAATGCCCAGGTCTCTTTAAATAGAACTATAACAATTCCTGGACTATAATCTCTGTAAAGGTACAACGCTTCAGGGAACATTTTGCATATGTTAGTGTCCAATTAACCACAATAGAAATTGTGCAAAAATCCTCCTCTTCCAAGATGGAAAGAGGCCATTCATTTGATTGGTGACAAGAGCAGAGTGGGATCCTAAAGTGAAAGGGGCAGAGGAGAAACAGCTACAGAATTAGCAGATGACATAAATACCTTATTGTACTTGGGCTGGCTTAGTGTCCGAAGTAGACAGCTTGGGTAAGGTAGGATGGGGCAGGGCTTTTTTGCCTGGTTTTCATTACGTGGTGCTAAAAACACTTGAGTCTTATCCATATACTAATACTAGCACTTAGCTGGTGTCAGCAGCACAGTGTAGCTGCCCAGTTTCTGGAAGCTCTTTCAAAACTTCCTAGGCCTATAGGAGGATGACAGTTTATCATGTCCTTTAAATCTGTTCACAGTTCTCAAAACTTCACTGGACTGACCTCAAGTTTGAGCTAGGTGTGATAATGAAGACTCAATTACTAAATTTCTAGGTGACATTAATTAGAAGGTCAATATTTTTATGCTATCAACTGCAAGGAAAACTAGCATGTAAAAACTTTCATTTGGGATGGAAGTGTAGTTCACAGATCTTTTAGTCTCAAATTTCCTCAAAACGTATTACTACTTTGTATCACCAAGAAGATGGTGATGTCCCTCTTGTAATAAGTGGCTAGTGCATAGTTTCCATGCTTTGTTCTTGTCTCGGTGAGGGGTGGAACTGCTTGCCCTTTTTTTTTTTTTTTTT
>NW_027425795.1:0-1700 GCF_003597395.2 Chelonoidis abingdonii
TCTGATACAGAGTCTGATTTAAGCAATAGGTTACACACCACAGTCAATAGTTCTGCAATTTGCTATTTGAGTTCCTTCAGAACTCTTGGATGAATGCCATCTGGTCCTGGTGACTTATTACTGGTTAATTTATCAATTTGTTCCAAAACCACCTCTGTTGACACTTCCATCTGGGACAGCTCCTTAGATTTGTCACCTAAAAAGAATGGTTCAGGTGTGGGAATCTCCTTCACATCCTCTGCAATGCATACACATGCAAAGAATTCACTTAGGGCTTGTCTATATTGGCACTTTACAGCGCTCAAACTTTCTCACTCGCGGTGTGAAAAAACACATCCCTGAGCACTGCAAGTTTCAGTGCTGTAAAGTACCAGTGTAGACTCATGGAGATGATTTTTTTTACCACTAGTGCTATGTTGCAACTACACAAGCCACGTTAAGGCGCTGCTGTGGTGGCACTTTAACGTTGCCAGTGAAGACGTGCCATTAGTTTATCTGCAATGGTCTTGTTGTCCTTGAGTACTCCTTTAGCACCTCGATCATCGAGTGGCCCCACTGGTAGGCTTTCTGCTTCTGATATACTTGAAACAAAAAAATTGCTGTTTAGTTTTTGTCTCTTTTGCTAGTTACTCTTCATATTCTTTTTTTGCCTACCTAATTATACTTTCAGACTTGACTTGCCAGAGTTTATGGTTCTTTCTATTTTCCCCAGTAGGATTTGACTTACAATTTTTAAAAAATACCATTTTTCCTCTAACTGCCTCTTTTACTTTGTTGTTCAGCCATATAGAATAAAAATTCTCACATGGAAGTAAAGATAGCATGTAGCCAGAGTGTGAAGGAAATGATCCAAGAAGGATTTGAAAACTAAAGATTAAGTAAGAGCTGAAACATATCTTCTGTAGTGAAGTGGGTACAACACTGGAGAATAGGGGGGTTATTGTCAGTCACTCTTGCCCCTTGTGATTAATAAATGAGGAACCTTCAGAATCACATTAAAGTCACTGAAAAGCAGATGAGAAATCCTACAAGAGCAAAGCACAGATCCTAGGGAAAGTAAGGAACAAATAAAGTGAAGAGGACCCAAGACAAATGTGCATACCTAGCTGTGACTATGAAGGGAGGAGGAACATTGGAAGTGCTGGAGAGCAGCTATGCTGTTGGAGATTAGATGGGGTGGGAAGGATTCCAGGAACCCTAAAATAACAAAATTAATGGTAAAAGACATCAAAAATCCAGAAGGATAGATGCTGAGAAGTTAGAACCATGCACTGTTCCCTAGGTAGATGGTAATTTGAGGAGAGAAGAAATAAGAAATACATGTTTTATGCTGAATTCTCTCTTACTCCACAGAATCCTTTTACCTATTGTAAGTATCAGTGTAGATAGACCTCCGCCAATAGATGGTATATCATTACTTTAGTCTTAATGTGTTGTCTGTTATAATGTGCTTGTATCTGATGGGGTAGGCAAGGGTGGAAGTGGTACTTAAGAAGTTTGAGTTTTGCCTGCGTGCGCTGGAGTTATTACTTGAAACATCCCAGTAAATCCACTGATTTCTGTAAACAAGTATTATACTTTATTTGTCTGTGGGAAAACATTGGCTGTGTTCACATGTTGTCTGTTATAAACCTAATGTTAAGCACTGCAAGGATATTCCATACCTTTCTATTGTACAGATCGTGAGTGTTAATTATGAA
>NW_027425796.1:0-1625 GCF_003597395.2 Chelonoidis abingdonii
TTTTTTTTTTGTATACAGCTGATCCTTGTTGGTGATCACTGCCAGCTTGGTCCTGTCGTGATGTGTAAAAAAGCTGCGAAGGCAGGCCTGTCTCAATCCCTTTTTGAGAGGCTTGTGGTGTTGGGTATCCGTCCAATTCGCCTGCAAGTGCAGTATCGTATGCACCCTGCACTTAGTGCTTTTCCGTCCAACATCTTCTATGAGGGGTCACTCCAGAATGGTGTTACGGCAGGTAAAATACAATTGACACAGTACAAGTTGACTTACATGCAATCCACTTTAAATCAGAATAAGGGATTCATTAATATAGAATGTCTTAACTGCATGTGTTGAAAAGGGGGCACTGACGCAGGACTGCAGCTAATTTTAATAGTTGCTCAGTGCATTTAAGGTAAATGATGCGAAAGGAGCATTGTGAATGTTTTGGTTTATGTTTTTTTCCTCCTCAGCGGACCGTGTGAAAAAGGGATTTGATTTCCAATGGCCCCAGCCAGATAAGCCAATGTTTTTCTATGTGACACAGGGTCAAGAAGAAATTGCCAGTTCAGGCACTTCTTACTTAAACAGGTAAATAAAATTCAATGCTAATGTTATATAAGTGAGGAAAAATTTCAGTAGTGACTAAGTCCCATTGAAAATCAATTAGACTTAAGTGCTTAGGAATTTTTCCCATCTGACTTCACATTTAGGGGATCATTAAGGCTCTAATACTCATAGGAAGGATGATGGATGACCTTGTGTCTAAGGCACTGGAGAGGGACTCGAGAGACTGGCTGGGGTTCAGTTCCTAGCTCGGGAACAGACTGTGACCCATGGGCAAATCACTTTATCTCTGTGCCTTAGTTCCCTATCTGTAAAATGAAAAATTCTCCTATCACAGGGCTCTTTTGTCGCTAAATTTATAGTATTTGGGAGGTGAGAACATAAGAATGGCCATAAGGGGTCAGACCAAAGGTCTGTCCAGCCCAGTGTCCTGTTTCCCGACAGTGGCCAATGCCAGGTGCCCCAGAGCAGTGGTTCCCAGCCTGTTTGTGACCAGTAGCACATTCATGTTTTCAGAAGAGTGTGGCGGGCGCCAACAATTTTTCAAGGCTTATTTTGTATTTGTACAATAATACAAAAAAACATATTTAATATTACATAATATATGAATCCAAAGAGAAGAGAGAAGCCGCGAGGACAGAGAACACTGGTGCCCGCAGCCCCGGAGTACTCTGTCTCCAGCAGGCACAGGGGCCTGGATTCTCTCCCATGCTGGGTGCTAGACGGGTCCCACGCCTGCCGGGGACCGAAGTCACCAGCGCCCTCAGCCTGCAGCCCCGGAGCTCTCTGTCCCTGGTAGACAGGGGGACGCAGCTTCTCTCCCCTGCGGGGCACTAGGCAGGCCCCGCACCTGCTGGGAACAGAGAACACTGTGCTCACAGCCTGAATTCTCTGTCCCTGGCAGGTGCAGGGCCACAGCTTCTCTCCCCTGCGGGGCACTAGGCGGGCACACGTAAATGCCCCGGAGGGCGCCATGGTGCCCGCGGGTACCATGTTGGGGACCACTGCCCCAGAGGGAATGACCCTAACAGGTAATGATCAAGTGATCTCTCTCCTGCCATCCAGCTCCACCCTCTGACAAA
>NW_027425797.1:0-4665 GCF_003597395.2 Chelonoidis abingdonii
GGGGGTCCCAAACCATGGGTTCCTCAGCAGGCTCGGCGGCGGGAGGTCCAATCCACTCCTCCAGGTACCGGGGCTCGGGCAGTCCGGTCCAGTCCTCAGGGTACCGGGGTTCGGGCAGTCCGGTCCAGTCCTCCACAGGTCGAGCGTCAGAGGGCTCCGCCGGCTTCTCTGGGTACTGGCCCCAGGGGAGGTCAGGCCAGTACCCCTCCGGATAGTGGGCGTGGGGTAAGCCGGGCCCAACAGGAGCTCGGGCCTCAGCGTCTGCCTTCTCTGGCAGCCTCCTCCTGAGGGCTGGGGCCGGGCTTTTGTACTTCCTGTCCTGCCTCTTGACCTCCTGGGGGCGGGGACAGGCGGAGGGGGCCTTGGACTTCCGGTCCCGCCCCTTGACTTCCGGGGGGCGGGGATAGACGGCAGGGCCTCTGCCCGGGGCCACAGTTTTCCTGGCCTATTCCCTTTAGGAGCGGGGGGAAGGGGGGCCCCCTCGCTACACACACACCCCCAAAGCTGATCCCGGTCCATTGGGGTCAGGCCCCTCCATTTCCGCAAGGCGGGACAAGAAGTCAGCATTAAGATGCTCCTTACCGGCCCGGTGGCGGACGGTAAAGGCATATTGCTGTAACTCTAAATACCACCTCGTGAGCCGCATATTGTTGTTTTTCATCTGTGCCAACCAGCGGAGCGCGGCGTGGTCTGTTATCAGGATGATGGTTCCGCCCAGGAGGTAATATCGGAGGGCATCACAAGCCCACTTCACAGCCAGGGCTTCCTTCTCAATCACGGCGTAGTGCCGTTCCCGTGGAAACAGCTTCCAGCTCAGGTAGACAACGGGGTGCTCTTTGCCCTCCACCTCCTGAGACAGGACCGCGCCTAATCCTACCTCGGAGGCGTCGGTCTGTAGGATGAACCCTCGGTCGAAGTCCGGACTGTATAGGACGGGTTCCTGGCAGAGGCAATCTTTGAGGGTCTGGAAGGCATGGTCGCATGCAGGGGTCCATTCTATCCATCGTGGGCTGTCTTTAGTGAGGAGGTCCGTTAGGGGGGCTGCAATGGAGGCAAAGCTAGGAATGAACCTCCAATAATAATCTGCCAACCCAAGGAAGCGGCGTACCTGTCGTTTCGTGGTGAGGGGTGGGCAGGCGGCTAGGGCTTGGACCTTCCCCACGAGCGGCCGCACCCGTCCCCCACCGATCGTGTAGCCGAGGTAGGTGGTCTCTTGCCAGCCGATCCGGCACTTCTTCGGGTTGGCGGTTAGTCCAGCATCCCACAGGGTCCGCAGGACCGCGGCCACCCGTTCCAGGTGGTCGTCCCAGGACTTGCTGTAAATAACCACGTCGTCAAGGTACGCGGCAGCGTACTCCCGGTGCGGGCGAAGGAGACGGTCCATAAGTCTCTGGAACATCGCCGGGGCCCCATGGAGGCCGAAGGGCATCCGGGTGAAGTGATAGAGGCCTGAGGGTGCAGCAAACATGGTTTTTTCCTGGGAGGCGGGGTCAAGCGGGGTTTGCCAATAGCCTTGCTGAGATCAAGGGTGGTGAGGAAGCGGGCCTCGCCCAGGCAGTCCAGCAGCTCGTCCACCCGCGGCATCGGGTATGCATCAAACTTTGACACGGAGTTGACACGCCGAAAATCAATGCAAAAGCACTGGGTACCATCAGGCTTGGGGACCAAAACCACGGGGCTACGCCACTCACTCTGCGACCGCTCGATGACGCCCAGTTCTAACATCGCCCGTACCTCCTCCCCTATGACATGTCGCAACCGATGGGGTAGGGGCCTGGTCGCCTCCCGGATCACCACCCCCGGTTCTGTCTGGATGGTATGATGTTCAAGGGTCATGCAGCCTGCCTGGGCGGTGAAAGCCTTGCGAAATGCCTGCAGGAGACAGGCCGTTTGCTTCCTCTGCTCCTCACTTAGGGCCTCCCCGAGCTGCGGCGCTGTGGGATCGTCGGGCAGACCGGCCTGGGGCCCCAGTTCAGGTTCGGGGGGGGAGGGGTCGATCAAGAGCCCCTCTCACTTCTGCCAAGGTTTCAGGAGGTTAATGTGGTACTTCTGGGTTCTTTTTTGGCGGTCGGGCTGGTTGACCTCGTAGGTGACCGGGCCAACTTTCCGAATCACCTCATAGGGCCCTTGCCAGCGGGCCAGCAACTTGGACTCCGTAGAGGGCAAGAGCAACAGCACCCGGTCCCCGGGTTTGAACTCGCGGGCCTGCGCCCGCCAGTTATACGTCTGGGCTTGGGCCTCCTGGGCCGCTTTCAAGTTCTCGCGGGCGAGAGCCCTACTTGGCTGAGCCGATCTTGCAGCTGGAACACATACTGCAGAAGGCCCTGCTGGGGGAAGGGGTCTGTTCCCAGGTTTCCCGCATGAGGTCCAGGAGCCCCCTCGGGCGACGGCCATATAACAGCTCGAAGTGTGAGAACTTGGTGGAGGCCTGGGGCACTTCACGGATGGCCAAGAGCAGGGGTGGAATTAACTGGTCCCAGCGGCGCAGGTCCTCGGGGTTGAATTTGCGCATCATATCCTTCAGAGTCCAGTTAAACCGCTCCACAAGGCCATCGGTCTGCGGATGGTAAACCGAGGTACGTAACTGCTTGATCCCGAGTAACGTGCAGACCTGCCGTAGTAGCCGAGAGGTGAAGTTAGTCCCCTGGTCAGTGAGTAACTCCCGGGGTAGGCCGACTCGGGCGAAGACCTTGATTAATTCGTCAGCGATGGCCCTGGCGGTAATGCTCTGGAGCAGAATGACCTCAGGGAAGCGGGTCGCATAGTCCACCATGACCAGAATGTAGCGGAACCCAGCCTGGCTTCTCGGGAGGGGTCCTACTAAGTCCATGGCCACCCGTTCAAATGGAGTTTCCATAATGGGCATTGGGATCAAGGAGGCTGGGGCCGCCCGGGCGGGCGCCATCCACTGGCACTCGGGACAGGAGGCGCAGTATTTCCGCACCTCGTGGTGCACCCCGGGCCAGAAGAAGCGAGACAAAATTCGGGCAAGGGTCTTCTCCTGGCCTAAGTGTCCGGCCGCGGGGACATCGTGAGCCAGCCTCATAACTGTCCTCCGATGGCGATGCGGTACTACCAGTTGTGTCCGGACCTCTCCCGTGCGGGAATCCCGGTCCATGCGGTAGAGACGATCTTGCTGTAACTCAAAGCGGGGCCAGGTTTGCACACTGCCTGGATCGATTGGGGCCCCGTCGACTGCGGCCAGCTGGTCGTACATCTGGTTCAAGGTGGGGTCCTCCCTTTGATCTCGGCAGAAATCCGTAGTCGCCTCAGGCGTTTCGGGTATCCCCGGTCGGGGTTCATCCACCGCATCGGCCTGGTGGTCCGGCTCTGCCCCGTCAGACTCTTCTGTGGCATCTTCCACGGCGCGGTCACCCTCACAGGCGGGAGTAATCTCTGGGTCCTTCTGAGAGTGGGACCGCAGAACGTCCACGAACTCAGGCCAGTCCCGCCCCAAGATCACCGGGTAGGGGAGCCGCGGGGCCAGGCTGACCACAAGAGTCCGCGTGACTCCAGCTACTGACAGGGAGACTCGAATGCTGGCATACGGTCGTACGTCGCCATGTATGCACTGCAGGTGGATCGTCCCGAGCTGCAGGCCTTAAGCCACGCCGAGGCTTTGGCGGACCAACGTTTGCCCGCAGCCGGAATCAACCAGGGCGCGCGTCTGGCAGTCATTGACGACTACGGGCACGGTGACCTTGGGCGGCTGTGGGGGCCGGACCTGATCTTCTCCGGCACAGACCTGCCCGAAGTCGCACTCCATGGCCAGGCACTCTCGTTGGAGGTGTCCACGTTTGCCGCAGGAGAAGCAGGGACCGATCTCAGGCCGCCTGGGCCGGGCCGATCCATTTCGTTGATTAGTGGGGGGGCTCCGGGACGGATGTTCTGGTCGGGCTTCGGGATGGACAAGGCTTCGATGGGTCGGGCCCTCAGGCCGCTGCAGGTGGAGTTCCTGTCCCCAGGGGGCGGTTCAAGCTTCATCGCGGCCACTCCCCCTCCTTTCCGAGTGGGGCCGCTCGGACCCAGCGGGATGGGTTCGCGGCATTGGCCCGACCGAGGTTTCGGCCACCAGGAAGTTTTCCATGAGGGTGACGGCGGCCACTACCGTCGGGGGCCGGTGCTGGAGGACCCAGGCTCTTCCTCGGGATGGGAGGATGTGGAGAAACTACTCCAAGACAATCTGCTCAAGGTGTTCCTCCGGGCTTCGTCGGTCGGGTTGGAGCCACCGCTTGCACAAGTCCCTCAGCTCCTGAGCTATCAGCCGGGGCCGGGCACCCGCGCCGTAAGTTAGGCCCCTGAACCGCTGGCGGAAGGTCTCTGGGGTGATGTCTAGCGCGTCCAGAATCACTGCTTTTACTTTGGGATAGTCCCTGGCATCTTCTGTGGAGAGGCCTCGGTATGCGGCCTGTGCCGTCCCTGTCAGATACGGCGCGAGCAGGGTGGCCCACTGATCCGGGGTCCACCCAGTGACCTGGGCCACCTGCTCGAAGGTCACCAGGAACGCTTCCGGGTCGTCATGGGGGCCCATTTTGGTCAGCTGGACCGGCGGAGGAGGTTGCGGGGTCCCATCCAGCCCCTCCGACTGGGGATCGGGGCCGCGGGGGAGCGTGCCTTCTAGCTGTTGTAGACACTGCCGCTGAAACTCCTGATTCCGGGTTGTCA
>NW_027425798.1:0-3191 GCF_003597395.2 Chelonoidis abingdonii
GTTACTGTTCACTCACATTTAGCTGTAACCCCTCTATGCTTTTCTGCAATGCTCCTTTCTACGTAGTCATTTCCCATTTTGTATTTCTGCAATTGATTATTCCTTCCTAAGTATAGTACTTTGCATTGTCCTCATTGAACTTCATCCTATTTAGTTTAGACTATTTCAGCTGTTTGTCAAGATCAGTCTGAATTCTAATTCTGTCCTCCAAAGTGCTTGCAGCCCCTCCTGCTATCAACTTTATAGGTGTACTCTCCATGCCATTATCCAAATAATTTAGGAAGATATTGAATAGAACTGGACCCAGGACAGATCCTCACAGGACCCCACTCAGTATGCTGTTTTAGCTAGATCATGAACCATTGATAACTGCTCTGTAAGCAGTTGTACACACACTTTATAGTAGGTGCATGTAGGCTACATTTCCCCAGTTTATTAGAAGGTCATGTGAGACAGTATCAAAAACCTTACTAAAGCCAAAATGTATGATATCTTCTGCTTCCCCTCATCCATAATGCTTTGTGGAATTCTACTGTTTGGAGTAATGGAAGCATAGGAGCCTGTTGGGATTTATGTCCCTCTGTGTTTTGGTTGAAGAGGTTTGGGGCCAGGGTAGAGGGGTTTTTTTGGTCCATCCTTGTTAAGCCTTCTGAGCAGCTCAATAATGCTGCCTTGTTGGTTATTCAAATGTTGCTGATAGATCTAGCCGTGTGACAATAGAAGTTGATATATTGTCCAAGTGATCATCCACCAGGGACGTTGAGCATACACTATGAAGCATAGCTACTAACATATCCTGGTTTGAAACCTGATTTGTGAGGGCTTTAGGATGTTGGCATAGGGTGGGTATCATTACAGTTGGTTCTTTTGTGTGAAATCATGCCACAGATTAGGGGAAATGGGGCTGTTCTTCAGCTTGGTTTTGACTCACTTTAGTTCAGACAAATATTTGTTAAAAAAAAAAACTTTAAAATTAAACATTTTTTCCTCTAGTGCATTTGACCTTTATTATGACATGAACTGTACACCAATGATCATTCTGAGCTAGTAAACAGGAATTAGGAACTAAATGACTGTTAGGTTCAGCTCAAATGCTCTAAATGCTGAATATTTGAACATATGGCAATTTTTCACCACCTTGTCTTCTAGTCTGTTTTGTAAAATACATACAAGTATTTCATTGTACCCTGCTGTGAAAGAGGAACCCAACCAAACAAATATGGCGTAAAATTGTATATCTGTTGCAAATATGTAACCATTATATTTAAATGTATCCTCCCATTGCACTCAGCAGCACCCTTTGAAATAGGGCAGTGGAGATCATGAATGCAGGTAGTTACATGAGAAGTCAAATTCACAGAAAATTCCATTACTGTTCTTTTCTGTTTAAGTGAAGTTATTGATAGCTTTAAAGAATGAAGTCCTTTATTTAGCCACAGAACAGTTACAGCACAGATACTGTCAGCATAGGTGGGCACACATGGATTAAAATGTCTTTGCCTTAAAATAAAGAGAATTGGAATTTCCCTTGATTGTAGTAATTGCTGAGAGCAGAAACAGAAGGCAGGGGAAGAAATAGTTAACAGCAACAGACCGCTATGCTTAAAGCTGCTAAATTCAAGGAGAGCTTGGTGCAGTGAGGACCTTTAAAGTAATATCTGCGTTTGTAAGACATTGGGTGAGGAGTGTGTGTTGTGCATGTTGAGACACCCAATTCGGCAGAAATAAAGCAAAAGTTTTGCCTGTTTTACACCAAGTTATGTTTTATGTGAGTAACACTGCACTGTGAGATGGGCATGAATACCTAATCAGGAATCTGAGTGGGGTAAGAACACAAAGGGCCATGATCCCAATACTTCAGTTGTACTTTGAGTACTGCTAGAGTAACCACCTTGAGGGATATATCTAGTAGGTATGTTTGTAAGCATCTCACTGTTCCAGTGCAGCTGCACTGATGCTATCAATGACACAGAATGTTTTGTAGATGGAGTGAGCACAGGTTAGATGACACCATGGTAAAAATATCTGCATCTACTCCATGTTCCAATTTCTGCCATTCCCCTCACCAGTGCAACTGTGCCAGTGTTGTTCCACATTCACAAATTTTGCCAGTGTAGATAAGACCTAAGAGAGAGGACATAGTTCAGTCTTCATTCAAGACCTTGGTCTGCTCAGAATGAAAAGAGTGCAAATTCGTGTAGCTTTCTGCTATGGAAACCTTCTCATAAGAGACTAAACCATGATCAACAATCTGATATCATCCATGTGATTTAGGGGTAATAGTGGACAGCAAATTAGACAGCAAATTGAATACAAAGTAACGCAAAAAAGACCAGTGAAATTTGGGACTGTAAACAGAGATATTATTCTATGGACGTACAGTAAGAATCCCTATTAGTACAGCTCTGGTCTGACCACTCTTGTAATGATGCACTTAGTTCCAAGCATCTTATTACCAGAAAGTTCAGGTAGAGGAGAGAATTCAGAGAAGAACAGTAAAAATGATTGGCAACCTGCAGATTGTCTTAAAGGAGCAACTCAAAAATATGTAAAGAGGTGCAGCTTGAGTATGCAACAGTTTAAGAGGATACATGTTAACTTTGCAAATATCTGAAGACAGTAAAAAACAATGGAGAGAAATTATTTAGATTTACATAAGGAAGAATAATTATCTGAAATGGGATAAAATGTTTGGAAATTTTGGCTGAATATCAGATAATACTTAACAGCGAGACTTGTTAAGTAATGAAATAACAAGTGCTGTCTCTTGGTACATATGTAACTAGACTGACCAAATCTCTAGAAAATGTATTGTAGAGGAAACAATGTCATAAATGTCATTTCCAGGGATATACACAACATGATCTAATAAGTCTTTAACATCGGCAATAATATGACTTCATGTAAGCCACCTGGGATGCTGGCAGGCTAGATGCCAGCTCTTGCCCAGGCTGCAGGCATTAGCTAAGATCTGATAAACTTATAGCTGGAGACAGACCAATCACCACTATGTTAGTTTTGCACAAAATAGGTATTAGTCTTATATGAATGTATTTAGTGTTTAGTCTCTATGGCCAGGTCTACACTGCGACTTTAAATCGGTTTAATGGCCGATATACCGATTTAACGCTGTACCCGTTCACACGACGTCGTCATTAATATCGAGTTAAACGGCTCCTTAAATCGATTTC
>NW_027425799.1:0-1015 GCF_003597395.2 Chelonoidis abingdonii
CCCCCGACCCTCCTTGCTCCCAGTCCCCTGACTGCCCTGACCCGTATCCACCCACTGCCCCCTCACAAACCCCGGGACTCCCATGCCCCATCCAACCCCCTCCCCGCTCCCTGACTGCCCCCTCCAGAGACCCCTGCGCCTAACCACCACCCCTGGATTCCACCCCCCCATCCAACCCACCCTGCTCCCTGTCCCCTGACTGCCCCCACCCCTTATCCAACACCCCCAGCCCTGGGCCCTTTACCTTGAGGCTCCACGCAGAGCCAGACACGCTGCCCCACGGGAGAGCACAGCCCCAGCCCTCAGAGCACTGCACACAGCAGCAGCAGGGCTCCCGTTCAGCAGGGAGCGTGTCTGCCTTCCTGCAGAGCCAAACGCTTCCCTGCGGGAATGCACAGGGCAGCGTGGCTCCAGGGGAGGGGAGAAGGCGAAGGGAGGGGCCGGCAGCTTGCTGCGCTCGGACCGGCGCTCCGGCCTGGGAGCACAGCCCCCACGGCTTGCCCTACCAGGAGAGTGGGGCCATTTGCCCACTCCGTGTGCACGGCTATGCTTCTGCTCCTTGCCCCAGCGGGGGGAGCAGAGGGCAGAAGAGAGCAGGCCGGGCTGGGTAGGATTTTTAATGACATGCTGGAGTCCTGGCAGGCTCCAGCGTGCCATTAAAAATTGGCATGCGTTCTGTATTTGGCACACGTGCCATAGATTGCCGACCCCTGATCTATGGGGTCACGAAAAATTGGAGTGGGATTACAACCACTCTCCATGTTTATGGATAAAGACGGGGTGGCAGGTTTGTAGAAATTTTGGTGGTGTCCAGAACCCGCCCCCGCCAAAACTCCACCCCGCCACCTGCCCAAGGCTCTGGGAGGGAGTTTGGATGTGGGGAGGAGGTCTGGGGTGCAGGCCCTAGGCAGGGGCAAGAGATTGGGGTGCAGGCTCTGGGAGGGAGTTTGGGGATGGGAGGTGGTGCGGGGATGAGGGCTGTGGCTGCAGATGAGGGGTTTGGGGTGTGGGAGGG
>NW_027425800.1:0-2654 GCF_003597395.2 Chelonoidis abingdonii
TTGGAGCATGAGCTTTCATGGGTGAATATCCACTTCGTCGGATGCAATCAGAAGTGGCTCTCTCCTTCTTCCCACCTTGCTGCCAGGAATAGTGGCTGAATGTGCTGCGTGGGAGGTGCAGGAGAGAAGGACAGAACCCCTCTCCCTGCAGGTAACTTGGGATAAGGAAAGCGTGGCCGTCTCGGACAGGGTGCAGGGCAGGGGGAGGGGGTCACTGAACAGAGGACTTGTGGGACAATCATGTTTCCTTCCTATTAGATTATGCCCCCCCCCCAGTATGGGAGGCACCAGTTGTCTATGGACGGGACATTCATTTGTCAGACCTTCCCACCACAAGGTGGGAAACTGAGGCAAAGGACACTGTTCAGCATGCTGTGGGGTCGGGTTGACTTGTGATCACATGGTTTTAAATGTGGTTGTGCTGTTTTCCCAAGCTAATGCTGGGTTTGATTTTCCTTTAACAGAAGTTCTCCTTTGTTACACACAGGCCCAGTGCTTGTGAAAGGGGAAGGGTTGTCTCTTATAGATGCCGAGGGATGTTAATTTTTCCCAGGTTACTGGGTGGGGGATCTAGCCGGTTCTGCATAGCAGTGTGAAGAGGAACCCCTAGATATTGAACCCAGCCCTTGGTGCTGCTGACTTCACCTGGCAGAAAGGTGACAGTTACACTGTGGTACATTGTAGAGACCCCACCCAGGCCAGGGCTTGTTGTATTAATTTAGATGGAAGAGATGGGCCAAAGGTGTTAACATAACCCAATTGCTGTCCAGCACTGAACAGTGTTAAACAAGGTCGGGGGTTGGTATTCAGAGACCTCACCCTGCTTAGCACCATGGCAAATACATTATAAAGTGTCGAGCAGAGCTTAGAAATGGATTGACTGAAACACCCCAAAGGAAAAGAATGAAAATGGGGCCAGGGACATTGAAATGTGAAATGTTCAGCAACATCCCTTGTTTCCTTTCCTTTCCTCTTAGCTGGGGAGAGCATTTGAAAGGTCCCCTCCCCCTATTGTGACAGTCTCTTTGGTGGGATGAATGATGGTAATAAGTGTCCTTAGGGGAAGAAGACTTTGGTTACAATGAGTTGGAGCCAGCGTAGCTGGCATTGTGTGGCTGTAAAGCATGATCGTGTTTCAAACCCCTCTCCTTGCTCAGGGGGTCAGTCGCCCCAGGAAGAAGCACCCCCGAGCCACAGCTGGCTAGAGTCCCTCCACCAGTGAGTCCAGGGGCTGGATGTTGTGACCAGCCCTCCCGTCAAGGTGTGGAGCTGGGGACACCTGAGCCTCACTATCAAGGTTCCCTGGAGAACATCCATACAAGGATCCCAAGTGCTCACTGACACTCCTAGCTTTACCCTCTCCCCATCCCTGAGTGGCAGGTTGGTGTCATTAGCCCCCCTGTACTGCCTGAGATGGGGAGGGCTTTCCCCAGGATGCTCACACAGGAGGCCAAGGGTGGCCAAGCCAGGAATGGAACCCAGGAGTCCTGGATCAATCTTTTGTTGTTACAATAGTGTTTTGATTCTTGTAGCACCATACAGTAAGATGTACATGGAACCCGTGTACCCTGGGACATGTGGGTGTGTGGAGTCTGCTACAGCTTCAGCTACGGGCTCTGCGTCCTTTAGCTCCGGGGTGCAGGGTCACGCACCCGCTCTGAAGGACAATGATGTTTACACAACAGCTAGACCATATCCCTGCTTTGAGGAGTCAGGGTTTGAGTGGAGATGAGACCAGGAGGAATGGTGGCCAGAAGAGAAAAGAACTCTGGATATTGCAGATATCTGGATGAAACCAGTCCCGTCTGTTATTCAAAGGCCAGCCCAGCCTGCTTCCTCATGGGGGCCCAGTCCTCTCCTCCACGGATCTGCGGCGGGTCTAGGACACAGCCAGAGGGGGCTAGATGGACGATGTTACCTGGGCCAAGAATGGGACCGAAGGAGAACACACACAACAACTGCACACTCAGGAGAGTTTATTCTTCTTCGTGGCTGGCAGGCGACTGAAGGCGAACAGAGAGGGAAGGGGGCAGGTGATGTAACCTAGAACAGAGACACCTAGTGAGTGAAGAGAGTTTGCGCTGGGGAAGATGAGATCCTGCGTCCTCTCAGGGAGGAAGGGGACCAGGGCCTCAATGCAGGCAAAGGCGTCGGAAAGTTCTGGGATGTTGGCCTGATCATGCCAAAGGAGCCAGTTCTTTTTTGCTATCCCAGGCCTGAGCTCCTTCAGACACAGGTGAGTACTTCCATCTCAAGTCCCATATTTGCGCAAACTGTAGGCCTCTCCCGCTTCACATTTCTATCATCTCCATTCTTAAAACCTAGAAGGCCAAAACAAAGTCACTGGGGCAGCAAGTGGAGCCATTCCTGCCTTACAGTGCCCCCCTTTCCACACTGCTGAGAGACGACCCCCAGTCTCCTGGGCAGGGGCTGCGAAGAGGAGGAGCGGTGGGCAGCAGGTATAATAGGTCCGCAGGGGAGGATTAAGCCGTCTGCCAACAGCCGCGACGCAGCTGCCTTTGGAGTGCGGACACTGGGCTGTGGTCCCCTGTGCTCCCATCCCGAGGCCCTTTCGCTGTGCCCACCTCTGACTCACCCCTTTCTTCCCCTTCTCTTCCCTCACCAAGTGCACTGTTGCTTCAGCCTTTTTCGCG
>NW_027425801.1:0-1526 GCF_003597395.2 Chelonoidis abingdonii
AGTTTCTCGTTGTTACTGTGTACATAGTTGTTCTTCTTGTAGATATTTAGAATTAGTTGTAAGCTCTTAGTATAGTTAGTTTAGTACTAGTTAGCGGGGCTCAGGGCGTAGCCCCTTCCCCACACCCGGTGCCAGTGCTCATGCCCGGCTCACTGGGCTTCAAACCGTGCTCGGCCTGTCACAGGCCAATGCCAACAGGAGACCCACACAACTCCTGTTTGAAGTGCCTCGGAGAATCGCACTTAACAGCTAAGTGTCTATTTGCAAGGCTTTCAAGCCGCAAACTAAAAAGGAGCGGGACATCAGACTGAAACAGCTCTTCATGGAGGCGGCCCTGACACCGCCACCTTCGGCACCTAGCACTGGTCAGTCTGTGAGCAGAAGCACCCCTACGGCACCGGATCGCACCGGTACGCCTAAAGACTCTCGGCACCGGCTGGCACCGGCACCGAAGTCGGCTCCACGTTGCTCCCTCTCCCAGAGGTTGAAGAAGGCCAAGACTCCTGCTGCTTTGGCACCACCCACATCGCAGCCAGAGAGTGCACCCAGATCGGACTGCCCGGTACTGATACCCGCCGCGGCACCGACTAAATCGGCACCGTTGATTCCGGTCCCATGAGGGCCGTCGAGTCCTGTGCCTGATAGCTCCCCGGCGCGTACCGCGGTAGAGCTCACCATGCCATCCACGCCAGAGGCATTTTTGGCGGCGAGAGACTTAATCGCCTTAACGGATTCGGCACTGCCTCTACCCCTGGCACCGCTGGTGCGGGTAATCCAATCTCTGGGTAAGCCGACCCTGACTAGACCACCGTCTGTCGGCTCAGCGGACCGGCACCGCTCAAGATCGCGGTCCCGCAGGCGCTCCCGGTTGAGACGACACTCCCACTCTTGACACCGCTCGCAGTCCCGGCACCGTTCTCCTACACAGCACTGGTCAGACTCGCGGCACCGGTCGGACTCCCACTCTCCACCTCACTATCTGCGGCACCGCTCTAGTTCTCGGCACCGATCCAGGCACCGTACCGCTCGGAGCCATTCAAGCCGCAGGAACTCGAGATGTCTGTCGACCTCCCGGCACTGGTCTGGTCGCAAGTCCCGATCTCGATCACGGTACCATTATGAATACCGGCATCAGTCCCCGTTAAAGAGGGGAGCGAGGTCCATCGGAACCTCAGCCCAAGGTTTCTCTGCTCCTCCATGGCCATCCAGGCAGACGTCAGTGTCCTCCCATGCGGACAGTTATTACGACCAGAACCGAGATACGGAGGTGCCTACCGGGGTCTTCCAGGAGGTCCGGTCTCTGGGCATACCATCAGGCCCAAGGTGCTCTGTTGGTCCAGACCTGCTCCGCCTCCTCAGAGCATCGAGCTCCAGAGGCCACCATTAGCCGTCCCCCTCCAGCTGGGACAGAGGAGCAGATGATCCATCCACCAGGTTCCCCGGTACCACTGGAGCAGGAACCAACCCATGAGCAAGAGGCCATTCAGGACCCCCTCATCCCCGGCGTTTCATCCTCTTCCTCTCCA
>NW_027425802.1:0-2651 GCF_003597395.2 Chelonoidis abingdonii
CAGTAGGTGAAAAAACACTGCTGAAATGTTCACCAGCATTCCATGTATGTTTTGCCCATTTAATGAAACAGAAGTGAAAGCCCAACCAGGACAAGTTCTTCAAATGGTGACTTCTCCGTGTTGCCAATGCTGATTCTGGTTGCTGGGAGTGTGCAGACCCGAAAGATGGCTTGGCAGGATGTGTTGGCAGGCTGCAACAACTTTCTGTAAAGTGCCATGGGATGGACAGCCAAGTTTTTCCACAGTGCACCACGAATAAAGGGCTAGAGCTGCCCCCTGGGGGGATGGCGCAAGAATGTCTGGGATAGACTGATTTGACTTGGGTCTGCAGTGTGCAGTGTAGATCCCTAGCATAGGTGGGAGATTGTGTCCAGAAATTCTAAACCTTGGGTCAATATTCAGTATGGATGCCCAGGCTTACAAACACTGAGCCTGTGAGCTTGAGTCCCACAGACCCTCAGCTTGCATTAATTACAGTGAAGACATACCCTTTGTGGCAAAATCGTGGAGCCTTTGTTCTATCCATATCCTCTTAGTCTTCTAGACTGCTTGGCAATGTTGATCCCACCCTCCTTGAAATTTTGTCCTTCCTTGGTTTCATTACTCTGTCTTTTCCTGATTCTTCTTCTACTTTTTTGATTGTTCCTCCAACTTCTTGTTCTGTGGGTTCTCACAAGGCTCTGTTCTTGGACCGCTCCTCAACACCCTATCTTTAGCTGATCTTATCCACTCACATGATTTGAACTTCCATCTTTACGCCCAGTGACTCACAGATCTACTTCTTCACTCCTAAACTGTCTTCCTCCATCCACTCCAACATCTTGGCTTGTCTCTCTGACATCTATTCATGGAGGTCTCAGTTTCAACTTAAAATTAACAGAGTCAAAACTGAATTCTCTATCTTTCGTCCCAGACCTGTCTCTTTCCCTCCTTTCCCTGTCAGTGTGGACAGAACCACCTTTCTCCCCGTCACTACAAATTATTAGTATGCAAAACATTTCGCCCCCACCCCCATGCTTATTAGTGTGCATACCCAAAGTGACAGCTCTTTGGATTTTTCTCCAATTAAATTACTTCTTCAGGGACTTAACAGCTCCTGTTAACTTCATCACCAGGAGTCTCATATTCCTTTATAGAAAAATCCTGTGAAATTTAATAGGGATGGAAGTAATAGTGTTTTATAGAAATCAAATAGGACCCTCTAGGAATTACATAACCAAATACAGCATTTAATAGAGAATGAGTTTCTGTCTATTGAATTTTGAACCTAACCTAAGAAACTCAATAGAAAATGTTATGGGTTGGTTTAGAAATTCTGTAGGAAGAATCTTCCTCTCTATAAAATTCTATAGGACGTCTTCATAAGGACTCAGCTGTATTTGTTTGTTTAATTGAAACTCTCATTCCGACAAGCACAAGTGTGTGAGAATGTCAGATTTTCACTTTGCATTGCAGATTCAATCCTCTGGTCACAGTGTAGATGGAAGCAAAATAAAACATGAAACTTAAAAATATCAGTTGCCTGGAATATGGAGGGGAAAGCCATCCAGTATTAAAGACAAAAAGGTTGCATTGCTATGTTGTCTGGAATTCTTTGGCATGCCGGCAGAGTTGCCAGCTGGCAGTAATATAAAAAATATTAGAAGAGCATCTGCAAGATATTTACAGTTAGGGCAGAGAGAGGGGGAGAAACATCCTTTGGAGTTTTTCAATGGTATGCAGAGGTCGTCAGGATGTATGTCAAACCAAATTTGATGTCAAAAACCCAAATCAGAAAGATATTCTGAAAGTATTGAGAAAGTTCTAGGATTATGTGCTGCATTGCTAAGTCTACTCCAGTTTCCCAGGGAACCCTGCAGAAGGGAATGGAGGTAGGGCAGCTGGATGTAGCAGATTAATAACATGAACTAAGTAATCAATGTGTCCTGATAATTCAGTGAATTCAACCACCCACAAGAGTCCCTATAAATATTATTACTGAGGGCTAAGTTTCAGGATCGCCAGCCTCAAGCATTCAATATCATGAGTCAGGCCTCCAAAATTGTGAGATTAGCTGAAAAGCTAAAACAGTCAAAAAACAATTAACGAAGTAGTCGTCTTCTTTGTCTCCTGGTCTCTGAGCCTTTCGATCACAATTTCTGCCTTTTCTCCAGACTCAGAAGTGATGAAAACTCACTTTTAAAAAAATGAAAACTGGATTTCTCACCTAGCCACCTGACCCCAGGAGCTGGGGCTTCAATAGAAATATCAACTATTGTGACACTCACGATAAAATACCCTGAGCACTCCGATGCTGAGGAGCACCTTAGCCTAGTCTCCACTGAGGAGATGGAGAAAGCCATCTTTATGTGTAAGGGGATCACACTCTGACCCTGAAGAGTGGCTGAAAGACTTTAGTCATTGTAATGCACAGTCATTTAATTCAACTTCCTTCCAAATGAGAAAATACTTTCCCAGCTCAGCAGAAGCCCAGATCCCATACCACTGACATCAGTGGGAACAGTATAATTGTGCTCTCATGTTCATCAGTATGAAACATTATCTGCCCCAAGGCTAGAGGTGGGCTGGGACACAGTTGCCAGCTATCTTGGCTCTATGCCAGCTTGGGTCTCCACCCTACCTAGCGGCAAAGGGCCAAAATGAGCGAAGGC
>NW_027425803.1:0-1867 GCF_003597395.2 Chelonoidis abingdonii
AGCCCAGATGAAAAGCGTCCAAGAATTTTAGAAGCAAGGCGTCGGCTGCCAGATTCCCAGAGATCCTGCATTGACAATCTCTGCTGCCATCACTCACCCTTTCTACAGCAAAAAGGGAAGAAACTCTCACATTCTATGTTTATAGCCATTAAAACAAGGACAATATAACGTTACATTTCAAATACAAGACAGAGCAGGAATTTCCCCATCATTTCATAGTGTGTTGAGATGTAACTCCAACAGACCTTGCCCGATATTGGTCAGGATTGAACCTGGAGCTTCTGGAGTTTAATGCATGAGCCTCTATCATATGAGTTGAAAGCCATCTTCCTCTTGTAGAACTGATTCAGTCTATCTATTATGTTTAAACATGTGTACTGGCTGACTTCTGAAGTAAATATGCTGGATTTCTGAACATGGATCTCCCCTCCCTTTGCCTCTAAGTCTCCAGTAAAGGAGTCACATTCTCATTTCCTTACAACAGTCCTTCCTAATAACATTCTACACAGTTAAAGTGACAACAAAAACGCCAACAAAAGTCCCTGGATGATTAAAAAAAGAACCCTGGCAAATTACCGGTAAGTAAAAAAGCAGCTAGAAATATGATGTACAATATCATAGAAATCTTCATCAAACTTTGCATTGAGGAAATTAATCAAAATTGTGAATTTTAAAAATATTGACTATCTCTATGATATACATAAAAATAAAACCAAAAATATGTAAGATGTAGAACAATGTGACTCCCATCCGTGTTTAGTTTTCCTTTCAAACAGATTTTTGTCCATAGCTAAAACTAAAACAATAAATATTTAATTAGAGGATAAAGAAGTTATTCTTAAAGAATGCCTGGACTATTCTCTCTTCCAGTTCACGTAAACCTAAAGCCTGACCCTATTCAGATGGTACTTCCCTATCTGATGATAATCTCTGTACATATTCAGTAAAGCAGCAGGTGTGCAGTAGTGTGATTTCAACCACGGAGCTCCTATCTTCACCTCTGCTACCTCAAAACTGCCTCTCTGGTCATTTAGGCTTGGTCTACACTAGGAAATTTGGTTGGTGTAACTATGTAGCTCAGGAGTATGAAAAATGCACACCCCTAAGTGACACAATGAAACCGCCCTAACCCCTGGTGAAGACAGCGCTAGGTTGATGGGTGCATTCTCCCATTGATGCACATACCAACTGTCGGGGAGCTGCATTGCTTACACTGATGGGAGAACCCCTCCCGCTGGTGCAGGTAATGTCTTCACTCAAGCGCTTTGGCTCAGCTGCAGCAGTGTTGCTGTGCCACTGTAGCAGTTTGGGTGTAGAAAAGAAGCCCAAATTGTCTGGGAAAGCCTCTCACCCCTCCCAACTTCATCTCTCAGTCCTTTCCCTGCTGTGACAGTAATTTGAGCATGCTGGGCACCTTGTACAAAGCTAAGGGGAAATCCAGCAGTTAAGAAGAAGAGCACAAATAGAACTGGCTGCAGATAAGCAATGAGACCAAGTTAACTTAACTGTAGGAAAAGTCATGTTTAAAGCAGTAAAAAGAAATTCTGAGCAATGCTAGCCCTGAAGTCACCCAGGTTTGTATCTGCTCTAGAATTCTAAAAGGAGAAATGCCATGGCACCGAGTATGTACTAAGTTACCTTAAAGACTGAAAGTAGCATCAATCCTTAAAGGCACTAGTGCTTATTGAATTGTATTGCAGAGTGAGCATATCTGATAATATACCTGTATGACCCACTGGTCAGTGTGTGTTATGAATTCCCCTTTATGGAGGCTGTGAGTCGGTTACAGGCTCCATCTAGAGACTGGCTCTTTTGTTCAAGCTGAAGTCACTTGAGCATTTAGCTCTGGAGGGCTCTGGGTCAAACC
>NW_027425804.1:0-2140 GCF_003597395.2 Chelonoidis abingdonii
CTTTAATCCATTCTTATTTTTACAATATAATTAATTCTACTTTCACATCCTGGAGCTTCCTGCCGCTCTCTGCAGAAGAATCAGATCCTCCATACCATACCAGCTGGGCTAATTGTATGGGACTGACTGCACCAGGCCCCTGACCCTTAAGGTGCAGGTTATCTCATTACAGTTTGAAATAGTCCATTTTTTGTTTGTTTGTTTACTTATAGATCATGCTGCAAACCCCATCTACTTGAAACAGACCTTTGGGTAATGTAGTGGTGTGGATTTTCAGGAATCTATAATGGTGAAAATTCCAGTTTTCTGCCTGGATTCTTTTGAGAAGGAAAATTTGCATTTTTAATTTTGTCATATGTGCCCAGTTCCTGGAATTAGGTGTTCTTTCATGTTTCATACTTTGAAATAAATATAAACATCAGAGCAATCACTATTGCATCTAATTGGAAATGTTAGTCTCTGTTGGTGTAGACATGCGATAGCTACTGCAAAAAATGATTTTGTCTAATGCAAAAAATGCATGGGAGAGAGAATGGTAGATCATTGAACACTTTCTGGTGAGCATAACAAAAACAGAGGTAAAAACTTTTAACCAGATCTAACATACAATACTTTCCTATAGTACCAGATTGCTGCATTGTATCATTGTACAAAGTAGGAGGGCAACAACTGAAATTACTTTCCGTGTCACAGTAGTACTTCAAGACCTCATTATGATGGGCACGTTCATAGATACAGCCCCAAAAAGATTAATGTAAATTGGCAAGACAGAGAGAGGGAAGTATTATCCCCGTTCCAGAGACGAGGAACCAGGTTATCCAAGGTGATCTAAGAAGTCTGTAGTAGAACTGGGGCTTCAAACCGGATCTGAGTTACAGTCAATACTTTAACCATAATGCCATCCTTCATCATCCATTGGAAAGAAATGGTCTGTAATGTAAAAGCAGCAGAGAGTCCGGTGGCACCTTACAGATTAACAGACGTATTGGAGCATGAGCTTTCGTGGCTGAAATACCACTTCGTCTAATGTGTGAACATTATGCACAAATGCTCATTAAAGCTGAAGGGCCTTTTTTCACTTAATTCCCCTTCTGTCCTAGGTTTTTCCAGCCATTTCCAACTTCAGATGAAAGCTGCTAACATAGTGGCTGCTCTTTAAAGTTCACTGGCTTGGAAGATTCAACCATTTCTATTAAATTACCTATTTTAAAGACATGAGATGTTTCTGAAACTGATAGTCTTTTAATCTGGTGAATTTTTGAAGCAGGCGTGCTCAGAAAGTTAATATAGAGACAAATTAGTGCAAGTGATATCATCTGAGGCATTTCAGTACCAAGTTAGTTCTTCCAGTGAAAAGAGTTTTTATGTCCTAGTCTCTCAAACAGCTACTGATCTCAAGCAAGGGACTCTGTTTGTATAGTCGATAACCTAAGAATAAAAATTCACAGCTAACTTTCCAGTTAAATCAGGGTTGAAATAGAATTGATGTCTACCACCAGTCTGTGTCCACAGCCTATTATATGACTGTAGATGCTAACATGCAAGTATTTTTCACCCTGTTTGATCCTTCACTGTATTACCTCCTGCCTACGGGGAAATTCATCCCAGTCCCATGACTCTGTAATTTTTTGAGCAATCATAGTCCATGGTAATCGCATCTTACTGTTCGCAGCACTGACAGGAGCTCCAGATATGTGCAGGTCTGTGGGATTAAAGCTGCAGAAACATAAGGTCCCTATAGAGAATTGGTATCTGCTAGGATGATATTATTATAGCTATGTATTTCTAGTTATGAAACCTGTTGCTCATGGGACTAGTATTAGGGGGAAATGTACCATATCGATTATCTCAGTTTGGGAAGTAGTTTAGTGTAATCCATTTTTGCAATTTTATAAATTAGGGTTTACTGATCTATTCACAGGATTACTCAGCACCTCTTTAAAAGACAATCACATTTGCTATTTCCCAGCCTTCCCACATAGTTTAAAGTGAAATTGTGTATTTATCAGGAGCTTGGCCATTTGATTTTAAAATTCCTTTGGAACTCTGGTGTGAATACCATCTGGTCCTAGGGACTTAAACTGGTTTAAACAGAATCATCCCAAACCACCTCTCTCTCTTTTTTCTTTTTTTTTTTTTT
>NW_027425805.1:0-1774 GCF_003597395.2 Chelonoidis abingdonii
TTTGGAACTTTGTTCTGACCCAGTGTGGCCATTCCTATGTTCTTATGATTGGGGTTGTAAGCTTCTCACCAATCAGGATTAATAATAATACCTAGCTCTTAGATAGCATTTTTCATCCATAGATCTCAAAGTGATTTACAAAGGAAATAAACATCAGTATTTCCATTTTACAGATGGGGAAACTGAGGCTCAGATCAAACAAGTGCCTTTGTCAAGGGCACCCAGCAGGTCAGTTGCAGAGCTGGGAATAGAACTCAGGTCTACATTACCTACACTGAAGGCAGTTAAGTTGGGGAGGCAGTGTTGTCTAGTGGATAGAGCTCTGGCTTAGGAGACCTGAGTTCTATTTCTGCCTCAAAGGCTGGTCGGCAGGATGACCTTGGTCAAATCACTTTGCTGCTCTGTGCCTCAGTTTCCAAATCTTTACAATAGAAAAATTGATACTTACTTCCTTTGTAAATCACTGGGAAAGCTCTGGATAAAAGCGAGGTATAATTATTACATGATTATCACACTGGTGTAAAGCCAGCCTGAGAGATGATAATCAGACCCAATATCAGTTATCAAGGAAACTATATAGTAAAGAATAGACAGTCAAGGTTTTACACTAGAGAAGATCCAGAACTAGAGTTTAGATTTGGATCTGCAGCCAACTTTCTCCAAGTCCAGTGTGTGATTCAGTTCTGATTCAGCTTCTAATTATACTTAAGTATTATAAAACTCTGAATTGGACACAATTTTCAGCAATGTCTCACTTGGCAGTGCAGTGTTGTCAATTAAGTATTAAACACTAGGCAGCCTTAAAGAGATTATCCCTTTAGTTTTAATTAACACTCATAGTGGATAATGCTAATTCCCTTCGCTGGTGAATCAACGGTCTGATTGGATTCCCCAGTGTAATGTGATCCAAAACCCAAAGTCTTAATGTCTGGAAAGCAATTGGATTCCTTTTCCAATCATTTATTTCAGAGAACATCATTATCTCGCTGAATACTTTGCACCTGAGTAAACACGGTTTCTCATTCTCACCACACTGAGCAGGTCAATCAGGCACAAATCTTGTCGCATTACTGATGGCAATGGCAGCCAATATCCGCAATGTGCTGAAAACCCTTTTTAACTGTCACTCCCTGGTGTTGCATTTAGGCATTTTTCATCAATATACCTTAGAACGCTTCTCTGCTTCTTTATTTAGATAGAAGTCTTTTAACCTCTGTTCATAATCAAGGTTGGCAGGAAACGTCAACTGCTATTGTCTATACTGTGCCTGTTCCACGTATTAAGATGGAGAACTTTCATTTAAAATGCTATTAAACTGGTACCTTTTATAGCACCTTACTGCTTACCCAAAATATGCACATGCACACTTAGCAAGTACAGTATTTATTAATTATTATTTATATTGTGTTAACACTTAGAAGCGCCAGTCAAGGACTGTGCTAGGCGCTGTGCGAACACAGACCAAATAGGCGGTCTCAGCCCCAAAGAGCCTGCAATCTATTTAGAATCCTAGGACTGGATGGGACTTCAAGAGATCATCTAGTCCTGTCCCCTGCGCTCATGGCAGGACTAAGTATTATCTAGACAAGTGCTTCTCAAAGTCAGGCCACTGCTTGTTCAGGGAAAGCCCCTGGCAGGCCGAGCTGGTTTGTTTACCCACCATATCCACAGGTTTGGCCGATCGCAGCTCCCACTGGCTGTGGTCCAGGCCAATGGGGGCTGCAGGAAGTGGCGTGAGCCGAGGAATGTGCTGGCCGCCCTTCCTGCAGCCCCC
>NW_027425806.1:0-2074 GCF_003597395.2 Chelonoidis abingdonii
ATCAGCCTATGACAGGCCGAGCACGGTTTGAAGCCTGGTGAACTGGGCATGGGCCCCGGTACCGGGTGAGGGGAAGGGGCTAATCCCCAATCTCTCTTAACTATACACAATAACTACTACAAAGAACCAATAAAACTAACTAGAAATATAGAATATTGAACTATATACACAATAACGATTAGAAACGAGCGAATAGCTAGGGAGGTGGAGATCAGCTAAGCTGCGCTCCACTGTTCCAACGACCAACACGGGAGGTAAGAAGGAACTGAGGGGCGGATGGGTCGACAGGGGTATATATCCGGCACCATTGCGGCACCACTCCAGGAGGTGCCCTGCCGACCCATCGAGTGTTGCTAGGGTAAAACTCTTCCGAGGAATGTCCATGTGGCACGTGCACACCCTAACTGGAATGGATATGAGCAAGCACTTGAAGAAGAACAACTGTTACTTCTTGATAACTTCATGCTTAGTACAAAAAAGAATACGTTACTTTAAAAAGTGTCTGTAAGCATTTTTCTTTCCCAGTCTGTACAAGCATTCTCTTATCTAGTAAGGTCATACAGATATCTGTGCTGGCCTGTCTACCTCAGCCACTAAATTAACCAGTAGGCCTTGCTCTGTTGTTGCTAAGCTGAACTGGGGTGCTAAGCAGAACTAGGCCAGAACCACATTCATCAATTCCCCCTTTTGTTCCTCGAGGACCCACTAAGGGGACTCGAAGAGCACAACTTAGATTACATGATAAGGTAGCATACCCAACATGAAATGTTATTTAGTGCTGGCATACGGGCTTTCATTTCATGAGCAAAGTGAATAAAGGCATTATATTCACATCCCCTAGTTAATCCAACTACCACAGAAGAAAAACAACAAACAATACACAAATGAGTCCACCAACTCCCCAGGCGACTATTCGCTGCCATTCCTTGGAGAATGGGCACCAGTATACTTCTTGAATTTTAGCCTCAGGTCGCCCAAAGGGGTAGCAGTCCATTTGTCCTCGGCAGAGAGGTCATCTGCTTCTGGCTCACCCGATTCGTGGTGGGGTGAACATGCGTGGCTCCCTCGAAGTCCAATACCGTCTGCTTCTGGGGAACCCTTTACCAGGGCGGGCTCCCTAGCGAGGTTTTGTTTGACTCTGGTATGATGAATCCAAGTAGGAAGTTCCTTGACCCGAACAGTAGTAGGGCTCACCAGGATCGTCTCGAACGGTCCTAGCCACTGGGGTTGAAGTGGAGTCTTTTGGTAAGTTTTGATCCACACTGGGTCACCTGGCAAAATAGAATGAACAGCTTCCCACAATGGTAAAGACTGAGGCTGTGCTGAGTACTGTTGTAATGTTGTTAAATGCTGCTGCAAAGCTTTTACATAAGCTTCTGTTTCACTAGTCAGATCAGTGTCACTAGGCATTGAAACCAGAGAAGTAAAACAAGGTGGTACATGTCCAAAAAGTATCTCAAAGGGCGCTAGCTTAGTCCTAGAGTTCGGGGTAGTCCGGACAATACACAAATCCAAAGGAAGAACTTTAGTCCATTTCATCTTGAGTTCCTTACACAGCTTAGTTAGGGTGGTCTTTAGAGTTCCATTCATACGTTCCACCTGGCCTGAGCTCTGAAGGTGCCAGGGGGCATGAAAAACCCATTTTGTCCCAACCGCCTCAGTGAGTTCCTTGCAAATTTTTGCTGTAAAATGTGTCCCCTGGTCAGAATCAGTCTTTTCAGGAGGGTCAAATTTTGGCATGATCTCAAGAAGCACCTTGCAAACTGCTTTGGCTGTGACTTGGGCAGTGGAAAAGGCCTCTACCCATCCTGAAAGTTGATCCACGATCACTAACAGATGTTTCTTTCCTTCTGAAGAAGGAAAATCAGTAAAATCAATCGGAATGTGCTGCATGGGCCTATGAGCCCATCTGCACCCACCAGGTGACGCCTGTTGGCGTGTTCCCTTAGGATTACATTGCTGACAAAGAATACAACTTTCCACTACTCTTCTAGCCATTTCACTTAATCCAGGGGATACAAACTGCCTAAGAACGATTTGAACCATTTTATTCGCTCCTAGATGGGTGTTACTG
>NW_027425807.1:0-1197 GCF_003597395.2 Chelonoidis abingdonii
CCCGCATGGCACAGACCCCCGGCCTGCCCCACGATGCCCCCTATGGACACCTTGCCCTGCTCCCCACAGCACAGACCCCTGGCCTGCCCCATGGCTCCCCCTACGGATCCCCTGCCCTGCCCCGTGTGGCACGGACCCCCGACCTGCCGCATGGCACCCCCATGGACCCACGGCCTGCCCCACGGCACCCCCCATGGACCCCCTGCCATGTGCCCCCGTGGCACGGACCCCCAGCCTGCCCCACAGCACCCCCTATGGATCCCCTGCCCTGCTCCCCCATAGCACGGACCCACGGTACCCCCATGGACCCCGGCCTGCCCCACAGCACCTCCTACGGACCCTCTGCCCTACCCCATGGCACAGACCCCCGGCCTGCCCCACGGCACTCCCATGGACCCCAGCCAGCCCCACGGCACCTCCATGGACCCCCGCCCTTCCCCATGCGGCACCGACCCCAGACCTGCCCCTTGGCGCCCCCATGGACCCCCTGCTCTGCCCCCCGTGGCATGCACCCCCAGTCTGCCCCACGACACCCCCTATGGACTCCCTGTCCTGCCCCCCATGGCACAGACCTCGAGCCTGCCCCACGGTGCCCCCTATGGACCCCCTGCCTTGTCTCCCATGGCACGCACCCCCAGTCTGCCCCACGGCGCCCCCTATGGACCCCCTGTCCTGCCCCCCATGGCACAGACCCCCAACCTGCCCTACGGCGCCCCCTATGGACCTCCTGCCCTGCCTCCCCGTTGCACGGACCCCCAGCCTGCCTCACAACCCCCAGGGACCCCCAGCGTGCTCCACGGTGCCCCCTATGGAGCCCCTGCCCTGCCCCACCCCCTGCGGCACAGATCCCCTGCCTGCCCCATGGCACCCTGTATGCACCCCCTGCCCCTGAGGCATGGACCCTCTGTCTGCCCCACAGCACCCCCTGATGACCCCCTGCCCTCCCCTCTGTGGCACAGAGTCCCTGCCTGCCCCAGGGTGCCGCCTATGGAGCCCCTTGCCCTGCCCCCCATGGCATGGATCCCCATCTGCCCTATGGCACCGCCCACAGATCCCCTGCCTTGCCCCACTGTGGTACAGACCCTCTGCCTGCCCCATGGCATCCCCTTTGGACGCCCTTTCCTACCCCTCATGGTACAGACCCCCTGCCTGCCCCACGGCACCCCTGCTGACCCTGTGCCCTGGCCCCTGTGACAC
>NW_027425808.1:0-9416 GCF_003597395.2 Chelonoidis abingdonii
GGGGTTCCAAAGGAGACGGATCTAGACTGTTCTCAGTAGTAGCAGATGACAGAACAGTAAGTAATGGTCTCAAGTTGCTTGACAAAGCCCTTTCTGGGATGATTTAGTTGGGGATTGGTCCTGCTTTGACCAGGGAGTTGGATTAGATGACCTCCTGAGGTGCTTTCCAACCCTTATATTCTATGATTCTAAGGCATGTGGAGTCTCAGCTGGACACAGAGAGAGAAAGAGACAGACAGACAGACACACCCTATGGCTATTACCTCAGTTTTCTTCTCTGGCAAGATAGTATAGTCCTCCAGCTAAACCAATGCTCCAGTACTTGCAGGGTAACAAAGGTTCCAATTAACAAAAGCCCAAACCTTCATCCAGTCTCTCTGGGTCTGTCCCTCAGGAGTCTAAGTCAATGAACCTGTTGGCCTCTCCTGAAAGTTCAAGCCTTGGGACCTATTAAGAGTGTACGACAGGTCCAACATCAAGTTCTCCCTATTTCATTTTCTCTAGGGCTACTACCTTTGACCCGACTATGTTACTTTGTTTCTGTCATGACCCCAGGTTACTTACAACCTAATCTCAGATACCTGCTGCCACTACCAAACTTTTCACTTGGAAATCTTATCTTAGAGCACCCCTCCCTCTGCTCCTTCACTACAAAGATCCTGACCCCAGGAATGGCGGTCCCCCGATGTGTGAGCTAGTGTAACAGGATTAAGAGCAGGGGTATTGTAAAATGGGACCCTACCTCACTCTAAGTTATCTTAGCAGGACGAGAAGCAACCTGTCTCTCACTGCTCCTGGCATTACCTAGAGGAACAGGCTGGGCATAGTTCCCTGGCTGTGGGAAAGGGTGTGACTTGTAACTTGAGGGGACTTACTTTCCCCTGACCTACCTAGTAAGGTTACACCAGGAGGGCCTTACAGAATACTGATACTGGCTGCAACCCACTTACCCTCAGCTGCTTGTGAGACCCCAGAACTGAGCCTGAACACTGGAAACTATGGTGTGGGAACTTCAAAATCACCTTGCTCTCTTGTCACAGCACCTCTTCCCCAGTTGCTCCTCTTACTATCTCAGATCCATCTGTGAGGTGGAGTGCTCCTACCCAGTTACTAGATAGTGGTATGTTATTTAATGAGGGAATCTAACTGGGGATATTAGCTTTATCGTTAACTAAACTGTTAAAGAGAACACACACAAAAACACCAAATCAAATCAAACAGTTTTATGCTGTCATGGGATAAAAGGGAACGTCCTTCATGGATTAAGAACTGATTAAAAGACAGGGAACAAAGGGTAGGAATTAATGGTAAATTCTCAGAATGGAGAGAGGTAACTAGTGCTGTTCCCCAAAGGTCAGTCCTAGGACCAATCCTATTCAATTTATTCATAAATGATCTGGAGAAAGGGGTAAACAGTCAGGTGGCAAAGTTTGCAGATGATACAAAACTGCTCAAGATAGTTAAGACCAAAGCAGACTGTGAAGAACTTCAAAAAGATCTCACGAAACTAAGTGATTGGGCAATAAAATGGCAAATGAAATTTAATGTGGATAAATGTAAAGTAATGCACACTGGAAAAAATAACCAACTATACATACCATAGATGGGGGCTAATTTAGCTACAACGAGTCAGAAAAGATCTGGAGTCATTGTGGACAGTTCTCTGAAGATGTCCACCGCGTGTGCAGTGGCAGTCAAAAAGCAAACAGGATGTTAGGAACATAAAAAGGGGATAGAGAATAAGACTGAGATATATATTGCACTTATGTAAATCCATGGACACGTCACAATCTCAAAATACTGTGTACCAGATATGTCCCTTCCACCTCCAAAAGATATTCTGGCACTAGAAAAGGTTCAGAAAAAGCCAACTAAAATGATTAGGGTTTTGAGAGGGTCCATATGAGGAAAGCTTAAAAAGGCTAAGACCTCTTCTGCTGGAAAAGAGGAGATAAGGTGGGGATCTGATAAAAGGTATATAAAATCATAATGATGTGGAGAAAGTGAATAAGGAAAAAGTTCTTTACTTTANTATGGGCTAGATGGACCTTTGATCTGACCCAGTACGGCCGTTCTTATGTTTTTATGTTTACTGCTAACAGAGGCTCGCAGTGCCACTCTGAGTGTCTGCCAGATGCTCATCTGGGAATAACACAAGGTGCTCGAGGATAACATGATGAGGTTGCTCGTGATGCTGGGGAGCAGGGCTCTGCATCCTGAATGTCTGAAGGAGCATTTCATCAACTCTAGAATGCCTCCTTGTGCCTGGATGCTGCATTTCAGGGGAGTTTGCCTCTCATCCCTGCCCAAATGACCACTTCCTTGGCCACAATGGCCAGTCCCAGTCATATGGGACACCTGGTAAAATTACTTGTATTCAATTGAGTTCAAAGGCAATCAGTCAGAACTATGCAGTACAAACATTCAAATTAACATCAAGTTGACTTGAGCCCCTGTTAAAAAAAAATACTGTAGTTGGATTCTTTTTATTTACCTTCTTATTTTTAAGGCTTTAGGGCTCTCATGGGGAGAAGTGATACACACACTCTCCTGTACAACTCTCTCACATGAGACACCAAACTGACCCGATCCTCCCTGCCAACACTCTCCACCGTCTATGCCTTGTTGGGCCTCTGGCACAGACCTGCCTCTCCTAGTATCTGGCATCGCATCTCCCCAAGGCAACACATATTGGGGGGGTGGAGAATGGATGTAGGGTCACATGACCCCCTTCCCACATTTCTGTCAGGGTTCACACCAGAATGTGGCCAGCAGCAGTCTTTCAGCACTGTGTGGGAGGGAAGGGATGGGAGCTGCTTCCAGCTGCAGAGGAGGAGGAGGGATAGAAAGGGATGACCTGGCCAGTGTCTTTGCAGAGCTCATCTCTTCTTCTCTCTCTCCACCCCATGTGGCTGGAAGCTGCGTGTCCTTTCCAGATAATACCTCCAGGCTGCTGCTGACCACTGATATAACCAAGTCACCTCTGGCTACAGCACAGGCAGGAAGGGGTTAAGACTTAAGGATGCATTGTGCACCAGGGCCCAGGGAACCTGACTGCAGGGGCTTCAGCAAACCTGGCCAGAGAGGTGGCTCAGCAGGGGAGGGTGCCTAAGGACAGAACAGCCCCATACTCCCTGGTGGCAGGACTCAGTGCAGTGAAGAGGGTGCTAAATCCCTGCCCTGGGAGTTGCTGTGGAGCCTGCAGGTTCAGGGTGCAAATAGGCTGGAAATCGCTTACTGCCCCCCCCCCCCCCCCCCGCCTCCCGCACAACACCACACAGAATTTAGCTGAGGAGGAGACTGTCCTCATCGCAGCACTGGTTGGGAAGAGTCCTGGGCTTTTATCCAGGGCGCTCAGACAGCAGTTGGGGGAAGAAGGACCACTGTCAGCTCCCGGGCGCTTGGTTGAAGGCTAGTGCTCTTGCAGGGGTCTAGTTCTCTCCACAGTGCGGAAGTGGGATGCACAGCTGTGGGGGGTGGATAGGAGGAGCAGCAGACTGAAGGAGGGCCGAAGGGGGCAAAACAGTGAGAGACAGTGACGAAGGGAGCACCTAAAGGGCCGGTGAGTGGGACGAGGCAACACGTAAATCAGTCCACCGACGGTGCCTGCCTGCACGCACCACACAGCACAGCAACAGTGTCAGTGCAATGGGACAAGGTATGTCCGCTGCCCACAGAGCCAAACATAACATGGCGCTTGCACTCGACAGACCTAGCATGGGTGGCTGCCCCACCACTGCAAGTTGTCCCTGACCACCAGTTCGCACATCACCCCCATCGCAGCCACTGGACAGCACCCTCACCACGGTGGTGATTAGCAGCACCGGTGAGTCACGGAACCCTTGACACGACAGCAGGACACTCCGGATGAATCATGTAGGTTGGGGGAGGGTGACGAGAGACGAAAATAAAAAAATAGACAGTGGATATGAGGAAAAAGGATGACACTGCAGGGCAGCTTAAATATTGGGACTAATCCCTTTAACAAACAAGGACGTACTGGTCACTTCCATTTGGCGATTCTCCTCTTTTCTTCGAGCCAACACTGTTGATAGATGAGTTTCATAGACCACATTTTCTAGGATGATATATTACCAAGGACAGAGTTGGATGTACTTACAAAAGGTCCTTTGGCCAGCTACCTCAGCCTTCTCCATTTTGCGTCATACTTAGCAGAGCAGTTGACTCCATCTATGCATTTACTGAATGAGTACAGATGCCAGCACAATCTGAGGGCTCAATTCGTAACATGTACTTCACAAGCAGGTCCTACAGGGTAAGGCCTTCTTCTTCCAGATCTATTTTGACCCATAGCCTGGAGGCCCTAAGTCAATGGCTCGACCCCCAAAGCCGGCTCAGCGCCCGGCGTTCTTTTCCCAGTGCAGGCTTCAATACTTTCTGGTCGTCCTGCAGGACACAGATCCTGAGAATTACTTTACATATGCCTTAGCACTTATCTCTTCAGGTAAGCATACCACTGATCCCAGCTAGGCCAGAGGGGAAATTCTCAATGTTCTTTCCTCCCTTTACGACTCTCAGCTGCAGTTAAGGAGGTCTCCCTGCGGCATCACACAGCTAGAAGTATAGTTATATCTTAGTGTTATGCAGGAGCACACTAGCAGAGTAGTGGACTGACATATAAAGACTTCGAGCTAATCTATGAACACATAGGTCCCAATCTTCTTGAAAGGATACAGCATAACTCGTTGTTACTACAACAAAGAGACTCAGTGAACAGACAAACAGATTAACCTACTGGGAGCCTTCATTATAAGAGAAGGAATCAAAGGTGGGAAATTCAAGCTCTTGTATAGCACAAATGTAAAAAAATCACCAATCAATTAAGGTAACGTTTGATATCCGCTACAAGAAGCGCATTTTGATTATCTTTATCCCACGTGGGAGTTGGAATAGGGAAACAATCACTCCGTTGCGATATAATAAATTAGCTATTGACAATTTGACCCTGGCCAAACTGTTGTATTTTCTCAAACTGCTGTTGTCACACACTTGGCACCCTAACACACTATAATTTAAGCACTGAGATAACAAGGCCAATCTGAGCGTGAGACTTATCAAGAGAATCAGTAAGCGACAAGACAGCAAACAAGTAAAAACTAAGAGTACAGAAGTACCAAGGCAGATAGAGAGAGGAAGAGAGGAGAGAAAAACTACAGGCAAAAAAGTATATGACCTGAAACAGAGGAACCCTGGAATTTCTTGAGCCCCAAGCAGGCAGGCCTGGCTGAAGGAAGCTCCAGTATATCCTCAAAGTCAGATTCAGAGATCACAATCTAATACTGTGCTTGAAAACAGGAGAAACTGTGAAATCTATTTATTTTATTGTTTTTTTAAAAAGTTTTGTTTGTACCTTAAATCAAATTTGCTTGGCATCCCTTGTCCAGTCACCAGGCCTGGGCAGAGAGAGACACTCGATGACTCAGATACCACTGGAGTAAGAAATGGGGAAAAGAGTGTTCACAGTGTAGGAAAGATACGTCCTGTGAGACCAAATGAACTATTAAACCTCATGAGGGAATAAACATCTCACTGAAGTTCATAAACATTTATTACCTGTAAGATTAGTTTTATAATTAAATGCTGGCATTATCCTGGTAACTTAGGAAACTGTAAACATGGGGAACAATTACTTTCCTTTCCCAAGGGTAAAAAGTGTTGTCTGGCACCCACCGTAATATCTTGGCTAGACTGGAGGTGAGCAGAGAGGAGTATGCTACATTCTATGAAAAATTACTCCCTGCATCTCCCAAGTGCAAGAAGGGATCCCTGAGAAGAACTGTACCTCATAGGTGTGTCAGAGGCACAATGATGTACTACCCCAGGGCAGTGTCCCTACACACCACCACATCTGACTCAGTGTAGTGCTTAAACACACTATGGAGCCCTAAATCAGGCATCATAGATCAAGCGTTCCAATGGAAAAAGAGCATTGAGCCATTGTCCCTGGTAGTGTCTATATAGGAAGATTTCATGACAAATTGTTTTTCAGGAAGGATTTGAAGATACAAAGGAAGGGCACAGGGAAAATGGAGGCTTGTTACAGGATTAAGTGTGAGTAGTAATTAAAAGATCAACATTTGTCTACAGTTTTCATGCTGTAGTATCTGAGATTTTATCATACTTATACTAGGAAATACATGTAGCATATGGTAATTGTTGGTAAATGCTGATTTTTAGTGATGTATAGCAGTCACCATGGAAAACGTTGTAATGTTGCCTTTGACAATTAAATAACGTTGCTGCTATTACTTCCTACACTTTCATATACCTAGGCAGGCAATGTTGCAAATACTGTAGTAACATTACATATGAATGGCCATACTGGGTTAGACCAATGGTCCATGTAACCCAGTATCCTATCTTTTGACAGTGGCCAGTGCCAGATGCTTCAGAGGGAATTGACAGTACAGGTAATCATCAAGTGATCCATCCCCTGTTGTCCAATCCAGTTTCTGGCAGGCAGAGGCTTTGGGACACCCAGATCATGAGGTTGCATCCCTGCCCACCCTGGCTAATAATCACTGAGGGACCTTCCTCCAAGAACTTACTTAATTCTTTTTTTAACCCAGTTATAGCTTTGCATTCTCTGGACATGAGTTCCACGGGCTGAGTGTGAATTGTATGAAGTACTTCCTTTTGTTTGATTTAAATGTGCTGCCTATTAATTTCATTCTTGTTTTATGCGAAGGGGTTAATATTACTCCCTGATCATTTTCTTCACATCATTCATGATTTTATAGACCATTATCATATCCCCCCTTAGTCATTTCTTTTCTAAACTGAAGAGTCCCAGTCTTTTTAATCTCTCCTTGTATGGAATATGTTCCATGCCCCCAGTCATTTTTGTTACCCTTCTCTGTACCTTTTCCAATTCAAATATATCTTTTCTGAGATGCGGCGACCAGAACTGAACACAGAGTTCAAGGTATGGGTGTACCATGGATTTATATACTGGCATTATGATATTTGCTGTCTTATTATCTATCCCTTTCCTAATGGTTCCTAACATTCTGTTTGTTTTTTGACTGCTACTGCCTGTTGAACCTTAGTCTCTATGGTGCCTCAAGGACTCTTCGTTGTTTTTACTGATACAGACTAACACGGCTACTCTTCTGAAATCTGCCATTTTTTTGCCCAGTCACCCAGTTTTGTGAGATCCCTTTGTAACTCTTTGTGGTCAGCTTTGGACTTAACTATCTGGAGTAAGTTTGTATTGTTTTCAATTTTTGCCATCTCAGCGTTTTCCAAATCATTTATGAATATGTTCAATAGTACAAATCCCAGTATGGACCCTTGGCAGACTCTGCTATTTACCTCTCTTCATTGTGTAAACTGACCATATATTTCTGCTCTTAATTTCCTATCTTTTAACCAGCCACTGATTCATGAGAGGACCTTCCCTTTTATCCCATAACTTCTTAGTTTCCGTAAGAGCCTTTATTGTTGGACTTTGTCAAAGACTTTCTGAAAGTCCAAGTACTCTACATCAACTGGATTATCCTTGTCCACATGCTTCTCAACCCCCTCAAAGAATTCCAATTAATTGGTGAGGCATGATTTCCCTTTACAAAAGCCCTGTTAACTCTTCCCCAGAATATCATGTTCATCTATGTGTCTGATAATCTGTTTTTGATTATAGTTTCAAACAATTTGCCTTGTACTAAAATTAGGCTTTCCATCCAGTAATTGCCAGGATTGCCTCTGGAGACTTTAAAAAAAAATCAGTTACATTAGCTATCTTCCAGTCATCTGGTACAGAGGATAATTTAAGGAATAGGTTACATACCACAGTTCATAGTTTTGCAATTTCATATTTAAGTTCCTTCAGAACACCTGGGTGAATACTATCTGGTCCTGGTGACTAATGACTGTTTAATGTATTCATTTGTTCCAAAACCTCTTCTATTAACACTTCAGTTGAACAATTCCTCATATTTGTCATCTAAAAAGCATGGTTCAGGTGTGGGACTCTCACTCAGATCCTCTGCAGTGAAGACCCTTGCAAAGAATTCATTTCACTTTTTGGCCTTTTCTTCTTTGAGTGCTGCTTTAGCACCTTCATCATCCAATGGGCCCACTGATTGACTGGCAGGCTTTCTGCTCCTGATGTACTTTAAAAAATCGCTGTTAGTTTTTGTGTCTTTTGCTAGTTGCTCTTCAAATTCTTTTCTGGCCTGTCTAATTATACTTTTACACTTGACTTGCCAGAGTTTATGCTACTTTCTATTTTCTTCAGCAGGATTTGACTTTTGGAGCTGTTTTGCCTCTAAACACCTTTTTTGCTGTTATTTAGCCATGGTGGCATTTTTTGGTCCTCTTATTGTTTTGATTTTTTTTTTAATTCAGGGTATACATTTAGTTTGAAACTCTATCATGGTGTTCTTAAGTAGTCTCCATGCTTCTTGCAGGCATTTCACACGCCTGTGACCTTTAAATTTCCATTTTAATTCATTTTTGTGTAGTTCCCCTTTTTTAACTTAAATGCTGCTGTGGTAGGTTTCTCTGGCATTTCTCCCCACCCCTAAGGATATTAAATGTAATAACATTATGGTCACTATTACTGTTAATAATCATTAGGAAAGGGATAGATAAAAAGAGAAAATATCATATTGAAGCTATATAAATCAATAGTATGCCCACAATTTGAATACTGCGGATGGGTCTGGTTGCCTCATCACAAAAAAGATATACTGAAATTGGAAAAGGTGCATAAAAGGGCAACAAAAATGATTAGGGGTATAGAAAAGCTTCCATGTGAAGACAGATTAATAAGATTGGGACTCTTCAGCTTGGAAAAGAGCTGACTAAGGGGAGATATGATAGAGGTCTATACAATCATTAATCGTGTGGAGAAAGTAAATATGACGTGTTCTTACTCTTTCTCATAGCACAAGAACTAGGGGTCACCGGATGAAATTAATAGGCAGCAGGTTTAAAACAGAATAAAATATTTCTACATACATCACACAGTCAACCTGTGGAGCTCCTTGCCAGAGAATGTCGTGAAGGCCAAAACACTAACAGGGTTCAAAAGAGAACTCGATATGTTCATGGAGGATAGGTCCATTAGGAGAACATACTCTGTCATTCCTATATACTTTATCCCATTGAATATCATCATTCCACCAAGTTTTTGTGATACCTATTTTATCAATAGCCTCATTTAATACCAGGCACTCAAGGTCACCCATCTTAGTATTTAGACTTCTAGCATTTCTATATAAGCATATAAAAATTTTGTGATATTTAATTGTCTGCCTCCATGTGATGTAATTGAATAGGGCTCTTTGTTGTTTGTGTCATAAGTAGATAGGTAAGGTAAGGGTTAATTTTCTTTTACCCTAAAGGGTTTACAAAGGGACCCAAACACCTGACCAGAGGACCAATCAGGAAAC
>NW_027425809.1:0-2467 GCF_003597395.2 Chelonoidis abingdonii
TAAACCTGTTTTACTGGCTGGCTGAGAGTCACGTCTGACTGCGCAGTGGGGGTGCAGGACCCTCTGGCTTCCCCAGGACCCCGCTGGGGTGGACTCACTGTGGGAAGCGCACAGAGGGGCAGAGGATGCTGAATGCTCCAAGGAGAGACCCAGGAGGTGAAGACGTGTGAGCTTCTTGCCCTGCAGACACTCTGCTCCAAGGGAGAGGAGGCTCCCCAAAGTCCTGCCTGGCTTTGTGGGGAGCAGTTCCAGAGCATCGCCCAGGGACTCCGTGACAAGGTGCCAGCCCATTGCAGATATAGGAGCCTTTGCTGTGGGGGCAGAGGCGGAGGAAAGGCTGGGGGCCACAAAAGGAAAAGCAGCAGGACTGGGCCAGGCCCTGGCTGCAAGGGGAATTGGGCAGGGCAGACAGAGGTTGTCCTGGGGCCACAGAGCTGAAGGCAGGTGACAGACTCAGCCCAAGCCATGCCAGGGGATGCAGGTAGAGAGGACTCTGCTGGGGTGTCCAGCTCTGTTCCATGACACAGCCTCTTGTGAGCACCTTGCCCTCCCCTTCGCCCCATGTGCTGCTCCAGGAGTCCCTGTGGTGCTGGGCTCGCCTGACTGCTCCTGAGGCTGGAGCTCCTGAGGGTGCAGTGAGTGGGCGCGAGTGACCCAGCGGCCCCGACACTCACAGCCTCCATCCTGCTTTCAGGCCCAGGTGCCCGGTGCCGTGCTCGCTGGGACTGGCTGTGGGGGTGGCGCTGGGCAGGAAAGGCGCCATGTGGGCCGGGTGTGCCAGCATCATGGGCTGGTTCCTTTTCATCCAGACAGCACCCGGGGCGGCAGGTAAGTGCTTGTGATGTGTCATGTGCGTGCCCCGGGGCAGAGTTCCTCCTGGGTGCAGCCCAGCCTCTGCGCTTCTCCTCGGGATGTGGGGGGGGGGGGCGTAGTGGGGTTTTGGCTGGCGCAGGAGTCTTGGGGGTTGAGGGACCAAACGGGTGTGCTGAGAACCCTGCTGCACCTGGGATGGGTGCCTGGGACTGTGTGGGAGGGACCTCTCTCAGGGGCATCCCCAGAGCTTGGGGGAATGGGATTGGTGGGGGGGAGGGGATATCCTCTCCCAGAAGGGGTGGGGAAGCCCCAAACTGTACCCAGAACCCTGCCCCAGCCCTGTCTGTCTCCCCATCCCTAGGCGGCCGTCCCTGCAATGCCAAGAACTTTGGCCATGACTCTCTGGTGTGTGAGTGCAACGCCTCCTATTGTGACACGCTGGACCCTGTTGTCGTCCCGGCCCTGGGCACGTACGCCAAGTATGAGAGCAGCAAGATGGGCAAGCGGCTGGAGCGCAGCGAGGGGAGGTTCCAGAGCGACTCCATGGCCCCAGGTATCGGCTTGGGCCCTTGGGATGGCAAGGGCAGGGCTGTCCGCTGTCCGTGGCTCTTGCTGCCAGCTGCAGGGCTCTGAGCTGGCCTGCTCTCTGCTTTGCAGATCTGTTGCTGAAGCTGGACATGGCACAGCGGTACCAGAAAGTGAAGGGCTTTGGTGGGGCTCTCACAGACTCTGCCGCCATGAACATCATGGCCCTGTCCCCAGATGCCCAGACCAACCTACTCAAGTCGTACTTCTCAGAGGAAGGTGAGTTGTGGGGCTGAGCCCTGGAGATACAGGCATGGCAGGGCGAGCAGGGCTGCTGACCCCCAGGACAAGCAATGCCCACAGGCCAGGTTCCCTCCTCCTACTGTCCACTCAGCTCTGGGTCCTGGGTCACCTCCTTCCTACCCCACAGGGATCGAGTACAACCTGGTCCGCATCCCGATGGCCAGCTGTGACTTCTCGGTCCGCCTCTACACCTATGACGACTCCGAGGGGGACTTTGAGCTGAGGAACTTCAGCCTGACTGAGGAGGACACAAAGCTGAAAGTGAGCAGTTCCTGTGGGAGCAAGGGCCCTGGGCGGGGAGGAGCTGTGGTGGGGAAGAGGGACTGGCTCGGGGGTGATGCTGGAAGAGGGGAAGGGGGACTGGCTGGGGGGGTGTTGGAAGCGAGGAAAGGGGGACTGGCTGGGGAGGTGCTGGAAAAGGGGAAGGGGACTGGCTGGGGGTGATGCTGGAAGAGGGAAAGGGGGACTGGCTGGGGTGGGTGCTGGAGGCAGGGAAGGGGAGCCTACCCTGGGGAAGGCGAGGGCAAGGCCTCCGGCACAGGATGGAGCAGGGAGGGACTGTCACAGAGTCCCCGGGCGATGCTCGGGAACTGCTCCCCACAAAGCCAGACAGGACTTTGGGGAGCCTCCTCTCCCTTGGAGCAGACTGTCTGCAGGGCAAGAAGCTCACACGGCTTCACCTCCTGGGTCTCTCCTTGGAGCATTCAGCAACCTCTGCCCCTCCATGTGCTTGTCACAGTGAGTTCGCCCAGGCGGGGTCCTGGGGAAGCCAGAGGGTCCTGCACCCCCACTTCACAGTCAGACGTGACTCTCAACCAGCCAGTAA
>NW_027425810.1:0-1562 GCF_003597395.2 Chelonoidis abingdonii
TTTTTTTTTTTTTTTTTTGCTAGAATGAATCTCAGAGAGTGGCCAAAGCCAACATCATTGTCAAGAGTGCAAGTGTTTTCCTCCCCTATCACAGCTGCAAGTATCATGATACTTTCCCTCCAACAAGGAGGGCAGAACATGTGAGTTGGCACTTAGAAGGCAGCATGATTAAAACACTGTCACCCTGTCCTGCCCTGGCCAAGTGCCTAACATAAGCTGCTTGGATAACAGTGTTAACCCAATAAGTAAAATTTCATCTCTGGCAAGGCAAGGCAAGGCAAGGCAAGGCAAGGCCCTCAGTTTTTATGCTGCTAATGCTCCCCTGCTTTTTTATTTTATTTTATTCTATTCTCTTATCTCAGGTAGCAGCGTGTGTAAGAAAATAACCTCTACTGTTAACAACTCTGTTTATCTTTAATTAAAAATAAAATAAGACACTAAAATATACTATGGGAACAAGAGCAAGGCCCTGCCGGGAACCTGGAACTTTCTGGTTGGGGTAGTAGTGCCATTTCATTAGGCTTCCTTAGACTATGTTTGGTAACGGTGCAGTTTGGTAAGGGCTGATTAACAGCACAGTTTCCTTCAGTTACATAAGAACAATTTGAAGTTAGCATCATAATCAATCACTTTGAAAACCTAGCAGGCAAGCCTTGGTTTGGGTGGGAAATACTGTCCATGTTTACAGTTCTATTAAAATAAAATTCTGCTAAGTAATTAACCTTCTCATTTTAATAGGATTTCCCTGGAATTGCCACATAGTGTAGAACTTTTAGCCTAACAATTCAGTATGAAGGCGGGTGGGGTTTGTTGCAAATATACAAAATATGAGCCACATTCTTTATTCTGGTTCAAATCCCTTTGAGACACTCAGGCAGTGCAATGGGACGGAATCTGGTCACAGCTGGATGGCTGAGAATTCCCGTGGTGTGAAGAAACCCTCAGCTTGGGTAAAGCAGACTTCTACAGAAATCCCATTCCTCCCTGCTCCCCTGTGCAGGAGGCATGTTGAGCGAAGGCAAGGTTAGGGTAGATTGCTGCTGTATATATCCACCAACGGTAACAGGCAATAGCCAACTGATTTGTTTGGGACAGTTTGTGAATCATGGAACCATAGCCAGCTCCCCCCCTTCCCCTGTCCATAGGCAGATCTGAAAATATTATTATTTAATGTTTGCAGGACCCAAAGGCCCAAGCTAGGATTGGGGCCCCATTGTGCCCATTTCAAAACACGTAGGAAGGATATGACTCATCCCCATAAGTTTACAAGTTGATCTATGTTGTTAAATCCAACACCAAGAGTATTCTCCTTGGGAGCAGAAATTAGCTCTGCTTTAATACAGTTCAGTTACAATTTTATTTAAAAAATCTTTCTAGGTATTGTGAATTATGAATGGTAGCTCTATTATAGTGTGTGAAGAGTTACTTTGAGGAATTACTTGAGCCCACCTGACTGGCTTAATCAGAAATTGAACTAAGGTCCCATTCCAGTTTTGAAATGATATCAAATAAGTACTATGCCCTGTTACTAAAAAAAAAAAAAAAAAAAAAAAAAAAAAAAA
>NW_027425811.1:0-1839 GCF_003597395.2 Chelonoidis abingdonii
TAATGACTGGATGATACACGACAGCTCCCTTGAAAAATATTCACTATTGTTCTTGAAGATGCTAGCAAATTCCGGAGTCTGCTCTAGGTTTCTTATTGCAAGCTGAAACAATTCAGTAAATGTTTGATTTTCCATTGTTCTGGTCTGAATGTCCATGGAAGCAAACAGGAATTTGCAATGGCTTCCTGGTAAGGACTCGCTTAGAGTGGCTTTTTTAAATAGCATCTGAAGTGTTATGTAAAAAATGTCATGGACAGAGCAGTTCTGTGGCTTTTCATTGTCATTGTTACCTTCCTTCAGGAAGGGACTCAAGGCTAAATGCAAGAAATCCAACACTTTTGCTTCTAATGAAGTATTGTGCTGTAAGGAAGTCTTGTTAAATTCCTTTTGAAGTAGCAGGTGTGAGAAATTATAGACAGCATTAATTTTTTCTTTATTGGATGCTTCGCTCAATCTGGCATCAGAAAGGATTTTCATTCCCACCCTCAATATTTCAAGCAATCTCTGGGTGGAGTAATTGTCAAAATTCATCCACTGATTAATAGTTTCCAAGTCACTGATATTAAACTTTTGTTGCAAGTCGTTTATAATGAATATACTCCTTTGTACTGCTTGCAAATATTTTGAGACATTGGCTTCTCTTGCGTCTTCTCCACCATACTCTTGGGATGCAAGTTTTATCAACTGCTCCAATTCGTTACTAAAAAAGAGACCTGAGCCTTTTTTCACTGTATGTAAATGTTTTTGCAATGCATCTAAAAGTGACTTGTAGGCAATCACATTGGTGCTGCTCCACTTCATGGACTGCAGTATTTCAGCAATGTGCCAGTAGCTGTTGAGATCATTCCACTGAGCTCCATCAGTGGAATTTTGAATATGCTGCATTAGTTTAGGCAGGGAAGAGATCAATAGATAATGCTGAGTTATGTTCACCTTTGCCATGGTAGCAAGGAGTTTTTGGAGGGATAAAAGCTCTTTATTTAAAATGAGTTTATACCAAATTACTCTAGTTAAGTTTAAAAAACGTTGTGTTTCCTCTGAATAGGGATTAGTATAAAAAAGTCTTTCAGCGGGGATCTCATTTGGTGGGGCAAATCTTTTAAACATCCTCTCCAAGTCAGGTTTGTAGTTTGCGGCAGAAGTTGAGTTGAGGAAGAGTTTTAACAAACTAAATATACCTTCCAAATCTGAGGGTTTCATTCCCAGGCTAGAGTTATGAAGGAACTGATCTGCTTTTGCTTTTCTGGGCACTAATCCAATGTCAACAACATTGAGAGTTTTTTTCAACATTTCCAATAGTTTCATACTGGAATCCACTTCTGTCAAGTTCCATTTGGTAATCATCAGATTGCCAATGCTCTTCCAGACTCTTGAGAAATGTTTCGATTCACGCTGGTTGGAGCCATTTTGGACCATCTGTACCAATTCATATATACTGGCATTCCACTGGGGAACAGTTGGCAGTAGACTGGCAGTAGACAAAGGCCACCTATTCCAGTCCAATGAACTGCCAGAGAAATTTGGTGACTTCAAGTCAGTTTCATTCAAAATAATAGGAATCAAAATGTTTAAAGGATAAGATTTAAATACACTATCCATATTCTGAAAGACTGATATTGGGCACGTTGCATTACTCTGGGGAAGATCCTTAGAGATGGTTGTCAGAGTTTGGTACTTTTCTTCTATCCAAGGATTCTTAAAGTTAGAGACAGCATTTAAGTTTGAAAGAAAACTAGAAGAAAATTGTAATGACTGGATGATACACGACAGCTCCCTTGAAAAATATTCACTATTGTTCTTGAAGATGCTAGCAAATTCCGGAGTCTGCTCTAGGTTTCT
>NW_027425812.1:0-1828 GCF_003597395.2 Chelonoidis abingdonii
ATATCCTTTGTGAAGAATAGGTGGGATTTTAAGGCTACAGGACTGTACGTGACAGAACAATCCCTGAAGCCTCTTGTATCTGTGGGACATGCTGAGCTTTCAGAGAGATCAGGGAAGGAATGGAACATGCAAGAGAGAGCTTGGTTGCATAGCAGCATTTTAAGGCATAGTATTGTGACATAAACACGTCTAAGGGCTTCACTGTCTATCCCTGTCCTACCTACTCTCTCCCCAGCACTACTGTCCCACACAGATCAGCCATTATGATTCCTCTATGTGAGAAGAGCACTTTATTGTCATCCTTAAAATTCTGCTTTGCTGTGATGCCTGCAAAATGCCTGATGATGGAAAATGGGCTTTTTTTCCCACGGAAATTTTTAACACAAACAAAACAAATAAAAGCATTTTCATCATTTTTTCCCATTGAAAAGTTCAATCCTTTGCCTCCACCCCAAGAAAATTAAATAAAACAAAACAAAACAAAAATTGGCCAAAAATGTGAAATATTTTGATTCTGAAATACTGCCTAGTGCTTTATAGATGTTGTAGTTTTTATGCTTCAAGAACACCTTCTCCTGTATGGGCTGGAGTGAGAGAAGGTGGTTGCACCATGGGAGATGTCGTCCAGCAGGGGACCCCAGCCCATAGTGAAGAAATGAGACACAGGGAACTGAAATACAGCTGCCATGGGGCACCACAGAAGGCTCTCTGAACCGAATTATTTGAATTTTGGGATATTTGGTTTTTCAACAAAAAATTGAAATTTCCGTGAAAAAAAGACACTTTAAAAAAAAAAAGATTTTCTCAAAAATTGATAGGGTTCTGCCTACCAAGACCTCAAACATTCCCTGAAATTTTGTAATTGATCAGAGATGATTTTGAAAAGATACAGACAGAGAAATCACAGAAAAATAAGCACAGGGCCCTGCTTTGCTAATGAAAAGCGGCTCAGCAGGAATTAAATCTTGGCTATTCAATACCACAGCACAGGATTTTAACACTCAGCAAAACCCTTCTGCCCATTCAGTCCAAATTCCTGGACAGCTTCACATACCTCTTTGTCTTAGGAGGGGGAGTGAGCGTCTGATTAACTCATCCTGACAGTTATGTGAATAGAAGAGGGTGTTCACACTTCAGTTAGAATAAGTTTTTTTACTCAACCATAACAAGGTTTAGACCAGGTCATAATGACATTCCTCACCTCAGGGGAGGCTCAGGCTAGTCACCAAGACTTGGCCCCACCCTACAACGTCCATACAGCTATTTTTAGCATGCTAGCACAAGACTTGTAGCATGAGTCTGCCTAGCAAGGCTGGGAGGCTCATCTTCAGCTGCCGTGTAGACATACTTTTCAGTGGCTCAACTACTGTCATTCCTTCGATTAGTTCCTGTGTATTAATTTGAATCAGAGGCCTAAGGATTAATATACTATTCAATGGGTAGAATTTTCAAAAGCATTCCCCTTTCAGAAGGACCTAAGGACGGGGGAATCCGTGTGTCATTGAAAGTCAATGAGATTTATGCTTTTAAGTCAGCTAGACACTTTTGGAAAATTTACCCAACGTGCTTCAGGATGAAAGATGCTGGCACTTTTCAAATATGCCATGAGTAGCATTTCCTCCACACCTACCCACTGTTTTTTTAATTGACATCCATTTTGTTGTTGCTGTAGCAAAGAGGTTGTGTCAACAGTAATCATTCACATCATTTATTCTATTTTGATAGCCATTAATCTGTTTAGGGTCTGACGCAATGGGTCTTAGGGAATGTCTACACGGCAATTGTCATAAGCATAAGTCCCAATTCTGAACCTTAGCGTCCAAAATGT
>NW_027425813.1:0-1853 GCF_003597395.2 Chelonoidis abingdonii
TATGTGGTCAACACAAAGCTTCTCAGATTCTGGCTGAAGTACCAGTGATACGACACACACACCCATAGGTACACGAACATTCATTAATAACCAATTCATTGCCGACTTTACAGTGCAATACTCCAGTGGCACTCTTCTCAGTGGCTGCCAGGGGGAATTAGGTGCCCTTCTACTCAGGTTCTGCTCATGGGCTCTTATACAGCAGACTTAGCTTATATAGGCTAGGATTACGGTGGAGGATACGGACCAAGGAAAGACATTTACACAGAGCCGCTCCTTTGCATTATTTTCCCTGATAGACCAGTTCCAGTTGCTCAGAGAGTTAAAGTACAACCTTCCTTTTGTGCTTCTGAAGCTTCTGTGCTCGGTGTTTGTCATTCTAGACATATCAAGATGAGCTCCCACACTCAGCTACTCTGGCTCCTTGTGGTCTTCATTCAGGGTCAGAACAACAACCAGGGAAATTAGTTTAATATAAAGTTATAATATTTTAGCAGAATGCAAATGCTCAGAATTTCCTTTTCAAGAGATCATTCCCAATGGCATTTACAATGTTATTGAAGGATGGATACGAGAAAGTCACTTAAAGATGCAGCTTTGTAGGGAGTTCAAACTTACAAACTTTGAGTCATTTTATATTTCTTTTTCCCATACAGACTCCAGCGGGCAGATTGTCCTGACTCAGACTCCAGAATCCCTGGCAGTGTCTCCAGGAGACAGAGTCACCATCAACTGCAAAGCCAGTTCTAGTGTTAGCTACATGGCCTGGTACCAACAGAAATCAGGAGAAGCTCCTAAGCTCCTTATCTACAGCACTTCCTCCCATCCTTCTGGGATCCCAGACTGGTTCAGCAGCAGCGGGTCTGGCACAGACTACACTTTTACAATCAGCCGAGTTGAATCGGATGATGTTGGAGATTATTACTGCCAGCAGTATACCAGTTCCCCTCTCATACAGTGATACAGACGAGCACAAAAACCTCCCTGCTCTGTTTAGTTTCAGACTCTCACTCACAGTATTTCAGCTGCTTCCTCTGCAGTTTCCTAGTGTTGGTGCTTCTACTGACCTGCTGTGGGACTCCTGGGTGTGTCAGACTTGCGTCCCCTCCCTCCTCACTCCAAATTTCTAGCATTTTCAGGTGCTCCCGCCACCATGTGGTTCAACACGCTTTACTCAGCAATTGCTCCCCCTCGACTAACACGGATTTCCTCTTATGGGCTGCATCCAACTTCCTACTGACAGCAGGTTACAATCCAATACCTTTGTACTGAGCTGAGAAAAGGGACAGAGAACTGTCCTCCAGCTTTATAAAGAACCCACAGTGACAACTGCAATAGACTAATCCAAAGAAGTCAGACTAAGAGCTGCTGTAGGATTCAGCTTCTTATCTAGCAAAGCACAGTCACTGATGCAGCTCCCCTTTCCTAGCAGAAACCCCTCCGTAAGGTTGGGACTCTCTGATACTGGCAAAAATGGAACCCAGAATTCCTCCCCAGTGCCCATGGAGCAGGGTTACATCACACGGTGGTAAAAACACCTGAGTCATTTGTACTCTGTAGTTTCCAGCAGTGCCGCCATCACTGCAACCGCACCCAGGATGAATTCTGGGTCCCAGTTTTGCCAGCACAGGTGAAGTCAGAGGGGTTATGGGTGCTAGGGCAGCAGGGGCAAGAAAACAGCAATCGCGATACCTGAGCTGTGGTCCATCTATATCAATATCATTCTCCAACAGTGGCCAGGCCCTGCTGATTCAGATAGAAGAAACTCTTCAGGAGCAGTTACAGTCCACTTGGGTCTCCATAGGCACAGCAGCAGATGTCCAAGCCACACAGAATGACATTTCAATCTGAGC
>NW_027425814.1:0-1443 GCF_003597395.2 Chelonoidis abingdonii
CTGACATCACAGAGCGCTGACATCATGGGGTGCTGGTATCACATGGGCGCTGACATCATGGGGTACTGATATCACACAGATGCTGACATTATGGGGTGTTGGTATCACATGGGTGCTTACATCACAGGGTGCTGGTATCACACAGGTGCTGATATCATGTGGGTGCTGGTATCACAGGTGTTACAGAGTGTGGGGGAGTCAGTGCCCTGCACCCCTCTTCCTGGGATTCATGGTGACTCTCAGCCAGCCAGTAAAACAGAAGGTTTATTGGACAATAGGAACACAGGTTACAGCAGAGCTTGTAGGCACAACCAGGACCCCTCAATCAAGTCCTTCTGGGGGTTCAGGGAGCTTAGACCCCAGCTTGGGGTTCCTTGTGTTGTACCACTCAGCCCAAACTGAAACTAAAAATCCCTCCAGCAGGTCTCGTCCCCCTTCCCTCTTCACCTCCTCCCTTTGTTCAGTCTCCCAGGAAGGTGTGAATTCTCCCAACCTCCCTTCTGGCTCAAGTTACAGCTCAGGTAGATTCTTCCGATCCCCAGTGGAACTTCCTGGCCACATTCCCAGGTCAAATCCACCCTTCTCCCTGCTCCGGTCACAACAGGGCACTGACATCACAGAGTGCTGACACCATAGGGGTGCTGACATCACAGACTACTGACATCACAAGGTGCTGGTATCACACGGGTTTTGGTCCTGCTGAGCAAGAGTCCATAGCCCCCTCTCACCCTTGAGTCAGAGACAGTTCCTGGTGCTCATGCTGCGGGGAAGAGCCAGGGAACCATGGGGTTTCTCAGCCCTGGAGTTCAGCAAAGCCTGGGGTGCCAACAGCGAGCCGGTGCAGTGCAGCCAGAAGGAGGCGCTGTGCGTGCTTCAGCAGCTGGCCCTGGTGGCACAGGGGCAGGGTAGCGCTAGGGCTGGCAGGCCAGGGAAGGTGGCAGATCCCCTGGGCACAGAGGCTGGCACGGCACCAGCGGGTCCTGGCTGGCCCTGAGGCAGGGCTCGGGCCCAGTGCAGGGCCCCTCACCACCCCAGTCTCTTTTCAGGCAGCCAGGTGCCTGCGGGTTTCCAGGCCAGGCTCAGTGTCTCTCACTGGCGCCCCTCTGCCCTGGCTCCATGCCCAGCCGCTGCTGCACCCCCATCACCCCCCCAGTGCTGCACCTGGTTCTAGGCCACATGCGCCTCTGGACACAGCTCCTGGAGGCTCCTCGCTTGTGGCATCTGGCCTCACTGCAGCTGCCACTTCGCAGAGCCCGACTGCCTGCTGGCTCCCAGCCGTTCTCCTGCCCCGGTCCGTGGAGGGCTGATGGGTGCTGAGGACTCGCACGCCAGCAGGCCGGGCGGCGGGGGGACAGCACTGTGTGGCCACCATGGTAGCAATGTCTGTCCCAGAGACAGGCCGCCCCAGTCCTGCTCTGCGACCTCATTCCCTGGCTCCTTGCC
>NW_027425815.1:0-3666 GCF_003597395.2 Chelonoidis abingdonii
CAGCACTCACTAGTGGCGCGGCTAGGGTGGGGTCCCCGCACTTCCTGCCACCGGTGAGTGCAGGTCTGGCCCTGCTGCAGTCCTCGGGGGGGGCTGGGGTGGAGCAGGGCAGGAGTTTGGGGAAGGGGTGGAGTGGGGGTGGGGCTCAGGCAGAGCAGGGATGGGAAGAGGTGGGGCAGGGACGGGGGCCATGGGGAAGAGGCAGGGCAGGGGCTGGAGCAGTATGCAGCTGAGAAGGGCACCAGTAAATTTGGTGCCCCAAGTTTCTTGGTCCCCTACGCAGCCGCGTATTCTGCATACATATAAGGATGGCCCTGCCTGCCAACCCCCAGCTCTCCCCATAATACGAGCTCCAACCTGCCCCCTGACTGAAGTTGGCCCATCGTCCCGTGGTAAATGGGCCTGCCCATTCCACCTGCTCCAGCAGGAAAGCAAAGGCTAGCGGGCCCTGGGAGCAGGACTTTAATTACAGGGGTCTCATCCTGCAGTACTTGAACGCATCGCACTCACGGGGAGGGCAAAGCAGCCCAAGGAGCCCAGCCCACCAGCACGGCCACTGTGCTGGTTGCTGACAACCACCACAGCCCGCTCACCTTCTGGCTCATGTTATGGGATGCAGGGGGTTGGCAGGCCAGGGGCTAGTGTTACGGGGCGGGGGAGGGGTTGGCAGTGCAGGGGCAGGCAAGGGGCTAGGGTTATGGGGCGGTCGGTAGGGCGGGGGCAGGCCAGGACAGGGACTAGTGTTATGGGGCAGGGAAGGCTTGGCAGGGCAGGGGCAGGCCAGGGCTAGTATTATTGGGGAGGGGTTGGCAGAGCAGGGGCAGGCAGGGGGCTTGTGTTATGAGGAGGTTGGTAGGGCAGGGGCAGAGCAGGGGCTAGTTTTATGGGTGGGGGGGGGAGGATGGCTGGGCAGGGGCAGGCCGGGGCTAGTGTTATGGGAGTGCAGGGGTGGCTGGCAGTTTGAGGAGCAGATTAGGGCTGGGCATTTGACCAATCCAAAAAGAACTGGTCAATTGATCTGTCAAATTGCACCATAAACAGTCACAGATTTTAAAATGCTAATTTCTTCGAACAGTAACCAGAAAGAGCAGGACACTCTGGGCACCTGCAGGCTCAGCTGTAGATAGGCCCTTCCGCCTCCTTACAAAGGAACAAATGACTTCTGGAGTGACTGTAACTCAGAACAACACAAAACAAGACTAAGGAAACTGCAGGGCCCAAAGAACCCCGCCCAGTGTGATCAGAGCCGGAGGCTGCCGCCTGCAGCATCAGGCCATTCCATTGCATTCGTCCTGGGACATTGGACAATGCCTGACCATGGACAAATAATAAGCTGTCAAGTGACATTATTTGACCAGTCGATTGAGTGACCTGCCAAGCCTAGGGCAGGTAGGGTTGGTAATAACTTGTTAATATTTGGTACAAATAACTTGATAATACAGTAACTCCTCACTTAAAGTCATCTCGGTTAACACTGTTTCATTATTAGGTTGCTGATCTATTAGAGAACATATCTGTTTAAAGTCGTGCAATGTTCCGTTATAAAGTTGTTTGACTTGCCCCATTCCACCTGCCTGGCACTCCTGCCAGGGAGCGGGGTCTGGGGCTTGCCCACTTCCCGGCTGGAATGCCGGGTGGGCGGAGTGGGGTAAGGCCCCTCGCCCCAACCCCACTCCCTGGATGGAACACTGAGTGGGCGGAGCAGGGCAAGCCTCCATGCCCCGACCACGCTTGTCACGTTATTGATTTGAACTGGGACCATATAGAACATGGTTGCAACCAAAGTCCTGTAGCGGCACCAAATCTTATGTAAAGGGGGTCATATAAGGTGTCTAAAACCAGGTTATATGTTGCTGGTTATGATTATGCTGTCTGTATGCATGTGTCATTTTTGTAGTTGAAGTTATGAATATTGGTTATATACTGTCTGTATTTCAAACTTATGCTATGCTTCTGGGTAACATCCCAGACAAGTTGGTGTTAGCTCTGCCTAGCCTGCTTGATGGCCCATTAAGGACCATCAGCTATATAACTGACCCATTGAGAGAAGGCAGATCCGCCTTGTAACTCAGCAAAGTATGCAGGAACTTGCCCATGTGACTCCAGACTCCATTTTGCTGTAATTTTCCACAGTAAGAACAAAGAGGTTCTTACACCCGGAAAAGCCTATATGCCTCATCTCCATCTTGTCTTCAATCCTGCTTCATACCTCTGGAGGGATTTTGCTACAAACTGAAGCTCTAAACAAAGGACTGAGGACCCATCCCAGCTGTGGATGTTCTCCAGAGACTTGATTTGAACCGGCAGTTTATTCTATCACTGCTACAAGCCTGAACCAAGTGCATTCATGTGTGGGTCCAGCTCAGACGGGTTGGAGGGAGGCAGTGGGGAGAGTACTGTGCTCTAGGGCCTGCTGGGACTCTACCCTGCAAGGGGTCTCCCCTGAAAACAGTAGGTGCCCTTCTCCCCCCCCAAGAGAGCAGACAGAGATCGGCAGGCAGCTTGCGTGAGGATCCCCCCGCCAGTGACCTGGGCACTCGCTGTCCACAGCACAGCCCCTGGTGCTGCTCTTCCCAGCAAGGTCCTGCCTTAGTGCCAGTGGACGCATCGCATTGTGGGGGATCAGGTGGCTTGCTGCCTCAGATCCTGCCCAGGGAGCCTCGTCTCTCTGCCGGAGGTTTTGCCCGCTGTGCCTCGAACCCGGTCCCTCTTTCCTTGCTGCAGGGCATAGTGTTCTGGAACTACAGGTGTAGGGCTGCTGCAGCTGCAGCATCCCTGCATTGAAGTGGTTTTCCCATCATATGCAGGGAATAACAGTTTGGGTTCAATGGTTTGTTAGGATCTCACACTCTACAATTGTTCAGCACCACTCGCAACGGGAAGATGGGTGAAGAGGATGATGGGGGTGAGGCCTCGGGAAGAGGCGGAACAGCGAGGTTCAGCACTGTAATGAAGGTTTGTTTTAAATACAGGAACTCCTCACTTATGTTTGTTCTTTCCTGACAAATGCTACTTTAAGCAAGAATGATGATAGGCAAATCCAATTCCATTAAGAATGGATGAAATGGGGGGATAAGGTCCAGGGAATTTTTTCACCAAGGACATATCAATAAATATACAGTATAAGTTTAAATAATTTTAAACAAACAAATTAATACTGTACTCATCAATATGATGTGAAGCTTGGTGAGGAGGAGTGTAGCAGTGTAACGATGCTGGTTTGACGGGACCTCAACGAAGTGTCAATTCGGACAAATTGCTTAAAGCAGGCAGTGGCAGCCAAGGCTGGGGTTTTCCCACTCTAAGGCAAACAAAACCACAAGACAAAGAGACTTTGGTCTACCCATGCTAACCACAAATCATACAATCAATTCCCCTTAGACACTCCAGTTCCCAGTATTACCCACCAGTGCACTTGTCTGGGGGGGGACAAACGCCCCGATGGTTAATGAAACCACCACCCAATAAAAGAAAAAGGTTTCTCTGATCCAAAGGACAAAACCTCAGACCCAGGTCAATATACAGAATACAGATTCTTAACCCACAATCATGCTGTTGCAATCCTTTAGAATCTAAAATCTAAAAGGTTTATTCTTAAAGGGAAAAGATAGAGATGGAGAGCTAGAATTGGTTAAATGGAATCAATTAATACAGTAATCAAAGTCA
>NW_027425816.1:0-1054 GCF_003597395.2 Chelonoidis abingdonii
CCAGAAAATCTAATTACAGTAGTGAGGATTGTTTGTAATAAAGTATAGGAAGGGCTCTAAACTTTCCTGATTTATACCACAAAATATGTGTAAATGCTGGGTGTCAGGAGGAAACTTTCCCTGGAAGCAGGTTATCTCACAGCTGCCTATTGAAAGGTTTCTTCCACCTTTTTCTCCAGCATCCGAAACAGGCTACTGGGTTACAAGGAACACAGACCTTAGGCACTGCCACACTGGATATCTCCCCATCAGTGGTGTAAATCCAAGACTATGTTTTTGATGATCTTTCTTGAGTTCCTGGGAGTCTCTAAACTTGCACTGAGAGCAGAAAGATGTCTTGTAAATATCATCTAGTATCCTCTTCTTTTCCTTTTCAGGAAGGAACGTTGAAAACTCCTGGGACCTGTCCAGTACATTATGTCAGCTGTCAATGACACCAAATCCAACTCTGAAGTGTTACTTCTCACCGGGATATCTGGGCTGAAAGACATCCATCTCTGGATCTCTATCTCTTTCTGTTTAATGTACGTTATTTCGATAGTAGGAAATTCAGTCATTCTGTTCATTATAAAAACAGGTCCAAGCCTCCATGAGCCCATGTACATTTTTCTTTCCATGTTGGCCATCACAGATCTTGGCTTATCAGTAACCACCATGCCAACAATATTGGGCATATTCTTGTTTAAATCTAGAGAGATCAGCCTCGATGCCTGTTTTGCTCAGCTCTTTTTCATCCACTCGCTTTCATACATTGAATCGTCTGTGCTCTTGTTGATGGCCTTTGACCGCTTTGTCGCGATCTGCAATCCTTTAAGATATGCGTCCATCTTAAACCCCCCCAAAATTGCCAAGATGGGACTGGTGTGTGTGCTAAGGGCAGTGGTCCTAATATTCCCACTCCCCTTTCTCCTGAAAAGGTTCCAATACTGTCGAGCTAATGTCCTCTCCCATTCCTTCTGTGTGCACCAAGACGTCATGAAGTTAGCTTGTTCAGATATCACAGTCAACAGCATCTATGGCTTGTCCATTGCACTCTTAACAGTGGGGTTAGACT
>NW_027425817.1:0-2597 GCF_003597395.2 Chelonoidis abingdonii
CAAGGACCAAGGGGGCAGGAGCACAGGCACCTGAGGCCAAGCTGTAGGGAAGCATTTGCTTACCTTGCCCAACGCATGAGCATCGGGGTCCTCTTTCTTCCTCTGCTCCACCAGACCACCGCTGAGGCTCTTTTCTTCTCCGTGCCCCTCACTGGGGCTGACATGGACGCTGAGCCAGGGGGCAGCCCTCGCTTTCCTCCAGAAGCCCTGGTGTCGCGCCACCCTCGCAGGGCTCCTGCCACGTGCCCTAAGCAGAGCTGCGCAGCTCTGCCCAGCCGCCGGCGCCCCCGCCGCGGCAGCGCACTGACCCAGGGGACATCCTGGGCTGCCGGCTGCCGCTGCCACTGGCAGCTCAGACTCCCTCTCTGTCCCAGCAGCAGCGGCTGCTCAACCATTTAAAAAAAATTAGAGGGCACCGCTCTTTGGCGCCCTCAAATCTTGGCGCCCTAGGCCACCGCCTAGTCCACCTAAATGGTTGCACCGGCCCTGCTTTTACTGAAAAGGAGACTTTGATAGTTCATACTCTGAACTTCAAAGGGCTGATCTCCTGTAAATCCACCCCCACTCTCCCTCCATCCTCAACATTCTGCTTTGCTGTGAGGCCTACAATAAACTTGATGACAGGCTGCTGATGTGCTGAGACCATGGCCCATCATACTGGCCAGTACTGTCTCATTATACTTCTTCTCTCCCCTCACCCCCATCTATCTGTATCCCTCCATTGTTTCTTATATTATACTTAGACTGTAAGCTCTTTGGGGCAGGTACTATCTTTGTTCTGTGTTTGTACAGCACCTAGCACAGTGAGGTCTTGGTCCATGAGTAGGGCTCTTAGGTGTTATGAAACTAACGATGACATGGACAATACATAAGGTGAGAAACTAGGATGAGTTCCTGGACATTTGATCTATAATTTAATTGAGAACTGTTTCCTTCTATGTCCAATGATATCTCACTGTTAATTCTCTTAAGAGAGGAGGCCAAGAGTTCTGAGGCATTTGAAGGGAATGTTGATATGTAAGAGGTGGGAAAGCACTTCCTCCATGTTCACTGGAACTTCCCTGAAGTAAAATTGCCTCATGGTTAGCAGATTGGTTCTTACTTCTCTTCTTATGATATTAGACCTTCCAGTAAAAGGTCTCCATCAGTTGACAAATTCCAGATCAATGGCACATCATTTTGTAGCTGCAACTATCAGAAAAGCAGAATTAACTGAATATTGTAAAATAAAAGATTTCCCCAGACAATATTGCTGAGGTTTATGGCATGTCTACACTAGCAGAGTTACAGTGCTGTCAGTTACTGCGCTGCTCAGACAGCGCTAAAGGGAAACCGCAGTTGTGTGTTCACACTGTCAGCTGCCTGCGCAATAGTGTGTTCACACCTGCAGCACTTGCAGTGTATTTGGAGTGATGAACTCTGGGCAGCTATCCCACAGAGCTCCTCTTTCTCTTCTGTCAAGAGTTGTGGGAAGGCAGAGAAGGTCACGGGACATTCTGGGTCCTGTCCCAGTGCCTTGTGATGCATTGTTTCGCATCCCAGCAGTCCCTGTGCTTCTGTCCGCATTTTGCACCATCTTTCAATGGTTTGTGTACTGCATGCTCTGCTCTGCCTCTTCGGTCTGCAGGAATGGATCCCGCACTGTTGATCAATATGCTGCTTGCCCTCGCTAACACATCATGAGTGGCAGTGGAGTTATTCCTTAAACTACAAAAGCCAGGGCCAGCCTTTGGGGTGGGCTGTGGGGGCCCCTGCCCAGGGCAGCCCACCCAAAGGGGCACTGTGCCCAGGGTTTGGATTCCCAGCTGCCCTGCCAAGAGCCAGCTGGGCTGACGGAGGCGACAGGCAGGTGAGCAGCAGTGGGGATGAGGAGAGACCAGAGCTGCAGAGGGCTGTTGGACGACCAGCTCTCAGAGCCAGCTGACTCCCCTGGAGCAGGAGTGCCCCTGCTTCACGTGTGCAGCCGCTGCTGTTCCTGTGCCCGCCATTCCTCCCCAGAGCCACCCCTGGCCACTCCGAACTGGGGGCATGCTCCTTTCTGCTCTGGGGGTGGGGGCTGATGTTGAGGTGTCTCCCTTCCCCCCACCTCTGTACCTGATTTCCACTAAGCTGGGGTGATGGGACAGGGGGAATCTGTGTGTCCTGACTCTGGGTCTGGAACTGCTGATAGCTGCTTGTGCCTGAACAGGCCTTCAGGCTCCTGACCCAAAGTGCTTTCTTAAAGAGACAGTACGCTCATACACTCAGGCACACACACACTCAGGCACACACTCCCCTCAACACACACACACAGAGTCCCCCCCCCCCAACATACACACCAAGGATCCCTGCATCCAGATCACTTTCCCCACCTGGGCTGGGCTGAGTCATCAGGAGCTGCTGCTCTCCTGCCCAGGGTCGATGAGCATGGGGGAGGAAGTCGGTACAAATTACTGGGGCCCGATGGTCCGGAAAGGGGTCCGGGGCCTGGCTTCCCTAGCTTCGTTGACCCTGTTTAGCTGGTTCATCCTTGCTGGGGGGACCCCCAAATTTTTTTCACTGGGGCCCAAACCCGCTCACGGTGGCCCTGCTCCTGCCCTCTCCTTATACAGCCCACA
>NW_027425818.1:0-2004 GCF_003597395.2 Chelonoidis abingdonii
AGCCTAGTTATGCTATACAGGAAACCACAGACTTAACAGTAACCACGGTTCAGGGGAAAACTGAAATCTGAAGTCAACAAGACCCACAAATCCCAGGACTTCAAAATTTTTATACTTGCTTTGAAAAAAGGAACTAGAATTTCATTTTAACCTACTTTACCTTGAATATAGCAATTCAATTTTTTCAGAGGAGAGGGTTTTAATAACTCATGAGATATTTGCATAAAAATACTGCATTATGTAAAACAATATCCATGACCAATACTGCACATGGAAAACAGATTTTTTTTTCCCCTTTTTAGTTCTCTAAGGATAACCTTGCTGGTGAGGGAGAGAAGAATGAATTGACAAGTTTTCACAAATAATGAAACATTCATGTTTTGAAGCTACTGGTTTTAGTCATGAAATAAGTCCACATTATTGTAACAGCTGCTCAGATGATAAAGTAGTATTACAGGGAGGCAAATTAGTCAAAATATAAATTGAATGAATGAATAGGAAATGAAAGTCAGCTCATGTGCAACACAGATATATCTGCATGGTGCTGTGCCATGGCACTTGTCAGAGTTACTTAAGGAAAATATAACAAAACTCCCAAAACTGTAGAGAGTAGTTAGTTAAACATCAGTAAACCAACTCTCACTAAAGTGATGATACAGCATTGTAAAAGACACAAGAAATTTCACTTTCCTATATATATGCATTGGCACTTTATTGATATATTACTGTCTGCCACAAGAACCAAATGGACCGTACAGGCAGATTTTTACTGAAAAAGGAAATATTTGAAGTAAAATGAAAATATTAGTATTGTAAGACCCAGTGTGCACTATACGTTCTTAAGGTATCTGTCATTTTCCGTGAAAACAGAGTTAGTAGAAATTAGAAACTACCTTTCTAACTAGCACAGAAATTTTGCAAAGGCTGAAAACAAAGGCAAATAAAAAAATGCCTTACAGAAAAGCTGACATCCAAATACCTTCTAATTAATTTTACATTTTATATAAAACTCTATATAATGAAATGTGGCAAATACAAATATAATTTAACACAAGTTCAACAGCTTATTAAAATCAATGTAAATGATATAATGATGTTTGAACATAAATTTAAGAGATATATTAAATGGCTCCCAGAAATTGGCCCCCCTTATATTTAATCATTGATATTTACTAAGACTAGCATTCTAAATTTATGTACATCGCATTGATTTCTATTTTTTTAATTATTTAAAAAAATCCATACTTCATATTTTATATGAAAGTGCAACGGCAAAACAAAATGACTCAGTCAGCCCACAGGAATGATCTTCCTCCTAGCCCACAACTGATTTCATGAAGAAAAAAGGACTCCATTAACATCTAAACTATGCAGAGGGAAAGATAATTTTTCCATTCATCTTTGAAAGGTCAATTAAATTCACAAACTGCACTTATAGCTTAAGTATTTTATTTAAAATAATTGACATGAAAGATAAGTTAGCCCATAATGCTGAAGTCTCAGATTCAATGGCATCTACATATCTGATCCAAAGAACTTCAGATAATAAAAATTCAAGCCAAGAAAGAATAGTTCCTCTGTATATAATGTAATTTCTAAAAAGGCTGCCACATTAAGAGGGTGTTAGCTATTTAAATGCTCAAATTGAAGCAGATTATGTTATGGATTCTGCAACTGTTATCTCTAAAGGTTCCTCAGCCCAGAAGCCCTAAATAGCAAATGATGAGGGATAACAAATTCGCTCCAATCTCTACCTTTTTCACTTGACCATTTAAATGGCTTATGCTTTCATAACAACAGCCACACTGGAAAAAAGTGTTAGCTATTTATGGAAATACGGATTTTGCTATTTAATTTACATATTAAGACATGTGGGAAACAAGAAGCTAATAATCTAAGCTCATTCACTTAATTAGGAAATTTGGAAGAGTGTTAGCATTATATTAAGTGAAGATGCATACATATATAGATGAATATCTGATCTCTATTCAACAATGTCAAAAC
>NW_027425819.1:0-2146 GCF_003597395.2 Chelonoidis abingdonii
GCTTCATATTTATTTTTTTTATTACAAGTATGTACACTGTAAAAATAAATAAATAGTATTTTTCAGTTCACCTGATAGTGCACTACAATACTTCTTTCTTTATCATGGAAGTTGAACTTACTTCCATGATAAAGAACTATGTACCAAAAACAAGCATTCAAAAACAAAACAATGTAACATTTTAGAGACTGCAAGTCCACTCAGTCCTACTTCTTGTTCAGTCAATTGCTCGGACAAACAAGTTTGTTTACATTTGCAGGAGATAATCCTGCCTGCTTCTTGTTTACATTGTTTCCTGATTTCAGTTACAGTGCAGAATATAATATATATGAAAATGTAGAAAAAATCAAAAAATATTTAATACATTTCAATTGATATCTATTCTTTAACAATGCGATTAAAACTCTGATTAATCGACAGCCCTAATATTCAGCACTGGATCTGGGAGCCCTCTACATGGTGTGAATTCTATGCAAATTACTAGGGGCTGGCTTCAAATTTCTCTAATGCTTTTTGGAGTTTTTCTTTCTTTGTAAACGTGGACTACAGTATTCATGCTAATGCCGTATATAGTTAGATGTTCAAATCAGTTTTTGAATAGTAGTTAAGGTGGGACTTAAACTAGTTTATGTGAAATATTTATGCTGTAAACATATATTCTCAGAGCATACAAAACTAGTGGACCATGCTGCTACTACTGAATGCATCCGAATGCTGCATGCATGGTAATCCATAAAGGCAGCTAAGGTTTAACATTCAGATGGAGATTGACACTGCTGGTATAACAAGCTTTGATAGTGTAGTCCTATAAGAATAAGTATTTTTTCCTGAGAGAAGAACAAGAATGAAGTTGCATTCAGTTGTGTGCAATAATAGCTTTTCCTCTGGGACAGAATCCAAGCTCTTGTAATTCTTTAACTACAAATTTATCTTATTCTCTTTGGCTTTGGTGTTGAACTTTTTAGATAAGGTTTTAAGAAGTGACTTCACTTTTATGTGCCCAACCTGAAGCACTTTGAAAGTGCAATTTTCAGACATTAGGCCCTTTCTGAAAATTGGGTCTGTCTCTGATTTTTTTTTTTTTTTCAAGCTGGCACCCAGACTGAGCAACCCAAAATATTAGTGACTTCTGACTCTTCATCTTAGACACTGAAGAAAGTGTAATGTCTTAACTCTACTTCCTTGTCAAAGGTACTGTAAGTGCTTGACAGACATTTTGTTCTTTAGGGTTAGTTGCCTACCTCTTATGTTGCTAGCAGTAGATAACTAAATCCAAAAGATTGTTTCTTGTCTGAGTTAGGTTTGTTCCTTAATTTAGATGTCCTACTCTGAAGAGACTACGGACATGAGTGTAGTTTGGGGGAACACTGGGTGTTGCCTCCCAAACTGCAAGCCTCGGGCAGGTGTAGAATTTGTGGTCCCCTCCCCATGCGCAGCTGCATTGGCCTGACTGGAGTGTGCCCCCACCCCCCAATATAGAACTCAAACTATGCCTATGACTACAGGATACCCAAGAAATGCAGTTTTTAATCAGATGTGGATTATTTTAAACTCTCTTCTCTGAAATAAAACTATCTTAAAAGTCTGTGTATAAAAAGTATTGCTGCTTTAGAAGATATTTCTTTTCTTCAGTTTTGACTTTGCAGCAATTGAGAATAGCTGCCTTAAAGGCAACTGATAGTCTTAGGGCTGGTCTGCACCGGGGGGGGGTTGATCGAACTAAGATACTTTGACTTCAGCTACTGCATATCTTAGTTCAACTTGCCTGGCCATCCTCACAGCGATGAGTCGACTGCTATGGCTCCCCCGTTGATGCTGCTTACCCCTCCTGCCAAGGCGGAGTACTGGTGTCGATTCACAGATCGATTGAGTGCGTTTAGACAAGATGTGATAAATCGATCCCTGATAGATTGATTACTACCCACCGATCCGGCGGGTAGTATAGACGTACCCTTAGAAGACTTGTTCAGACAGCCTGTATTCAGATACAAGAAAGGTTAAATTATAGCTATACATCCTTCACCCAAAGCGTCTTACAGCATTTCATGCAGTTTCTTGATGTGTAGTTAAGTTATAACGAAAACACTATCTTAATTTGGAAATCAAGTATCAGAGGGGTAGCCGTGTTAGTCTGGATCTGTAAAAG
>NW_027425820.1:0-2082 GCF_003597395.2 Chelonoidis abingdonii
CCCCATTTCCAGGGGCCCCAAAACCCCATTTCCAGGGGTGCCTAACCCGTGGGGCCCCCTAACCGCATTTCCAAGGGTCCCTAACCCGTGGGACCCCAAAACCCCATATCCTGGGGCCCCTAACCCGTGGTGCCCCTAACCCCGATAACCATGGGCCCAACCTGTGTGGCCCCTAACCGCCATATCCAGGGGCCCAACCCCTGGGTCCGCTAAACCCAGGGGCCCCAAACCCTCATTTCCGGGGGCCCCTAACTCAGAGTCCTCAAACCCCCATTTCCAGGGGCCCCTAACCCTGGTGGCCAAAACCCCCCATATCCAGGGACCCCTAACCCCTTGGGCCCCTAACCCTAACGCTGGGGCCCCTAACCCCTGGCACCCCTATCCCTAAATCTGGGGTCCCTAACCCCTGGTGCCCTAACCCCCATATCCATTGGCCCCTAACCCATGGGGCCCCTAAACCCCATACCCAAGGGCCCAACCCATTGGATCCCTATCCATACCTCGTGGGTCCCTAACCCTGGGGACCCTAACCCCCACATCCAGGGGCCCAACCTGTGGGGCTGCTAACCCCTACTCTGGGGCCCCCAACCCCTGGGTCACCAATCCCCCATATCCAGGGGGCCCTAATTCTTGGAACTCCTAACCCCCATATCTAGGGGTCCAACCCTTGGGGCCCCTGACCCCTGGGGCCCCAAACCCTAAATCTGGGCCCCCTAACCCCTGGAGCCCCAAAACCCCATATCCAGGGGCCCCTAACCCCTGGGGCCCCTAACCCCCATATCCAGGGGACCAACCCCTGGGTCCTCAAACCCCCGGGGCACCAAATCATAACTTGAGGGCCCTTAACCCCTGGGGCCCCTATCCCTAACTCGGGACCCCCGAACCCCTGGGTCCCCTAACCCCCATGTCCAGTGGCCCATAACCCTTGGGGCCCCTAATTCTCATGTCCAAAGGCCCAAGCCGTGGGACCCCTAACCCTTACTCTTTTATCCCAAACCCTGGGGACCCTAACCCCCATATGCACAGGCCCAAACCGTGGGGCCCCTAAACCTAACTCTGGGGCCCGAAAACCCTGGGTTCCCAAACCCACATATCCAGGGGCCCCTAATTCCTGGGGCCTATAACCCCCATATCCGGGGCCCAACCCCTGGGGCCACTAACACTAACTCTGGGGCTCCTAACCCCTGGGTCCCCAAACCCCCATATCCAGAGGCCCCTAATTCCTGGGGCCTATAACCCCCATATCCACGGGCCCAAACCATAGGGCCCCTAATCCCCATATCCAGTGGCCCAACCAGTAGGGCCCCTAACCCCTGGGGCCCCAATCCCTAACTCTGGTGCCCCTAACTCCTGGGGACCAAAAAGCCCATATCCAGTGGCCCCTAACCCCTGGTGCCCCTAAACCCCCATATCCAGGGGCCCGACCCCTGGGGCCCCTAACCTCTCGGTCCCCTAACCCTAACTCTGGGGCCCCTAACCCCTGGGGTACCAAACCCCATATTCAGTGGCCCAACCCCTGGGGCACCTAACACCCATATCCAGGGGCCCAACCCATGGGGCTCCTAACCCCATATTCAGGGGCCCAACCAGTGGGGCACCTAATCCTAACCCTGGAGTCACTAACCCTGGTCACTAACCCTGGTGCCCCAAACCCTAATTCTGGGGCCCCTAACCGCTCGGGCCCCAAACCCTAACTCTGTGGCCCATAACCCATGGGGCCCAAAAATGCCGTATCAAGGGACCCCTAACTCCTGGGGCCCCAAAATCCCATATCCTGGGGTCCCTAACCCCTGGGGTACCAAACCCCCATATCAAAGGGGCCCAACCCCTGGGACCACTAACCCCTAGGGCCCCTAATCCTAACTCTGGGCCCCCTAACCCATGGTGCCCTTAACCCCCATATCCATGGGCCCCTAACCCTTGGGGCCCCTAAACCCCAAAACCAAGGGCCCAATCCGTGTGACCCCTAACCCCCATATCCAGGGGCAAAACTCATGGGGCCCTTAAGCCCCATATACAGAGGCGCAACCCGTGGGGCCCCAAACACCTGGGGCCCCTTACCCTAACTCGGGGGTCCTTAAC
>NW_027425821.1:0-7189 GCF_003597395.2 Chelonoidis abingdonii
ATTACTTTAGTTCAGGCCTTAGGCCTCATACCAGGCCTCTGATACCAATGTTTATGTCTCAGGGCCTCCTCTTACTACACAGGTCAATCTAGTATATGCAATTTCCCCGAGGAATTAAGGCTTCTCCAGATTTATTACCTGCCTATAGGGGGGGATGCAGCCTCCCAATTCAATAGATTCACTATATAAACTACTGACTACCTGCAGCAGCAACCTCTTCCCTGGCACTGCAACCCTAATCCTGATCCATTGTGGAAGGGAGTCCCTGGGGGTGTGATCTGGAGACTGAGCCCATCCCCCATTCTCCCTGCAGTAATGGCTCTTGTCTCATGGGGCTGGGTCCAGCTCTCTGCCTTGGGCATTGCAACCAGGTGCACAGTTTTGCAGCACCACTCAAGTTTGTCCCACTCATGATAGAAGGGCCACCAGGCCAAATCGAAGTGGGCAGTAATCCTTAATTATTCATTTCCTTGCTTTTAAGTGCTTAGGTCTGTAAACTCTATAATTGGCAAGTAGATTGTGACTCAGCAATTTAAACTGGTTTAACTACTCTGAAGCGAGGTGTTTACAGAACATTTTAGGGATGGGTATGGAATTTAGGCTCAGACCTGGCTTTGGATGCCAAATCCATCTCCATTCCCAAAGGTCTGAGTTCTCACCCAGTTATTTTAATCAGGTCTATATTTAAATGGAAGACGAGTGGTGGTTTGTGATGCATGAAATCCTCTATGCCAACTGACAAGGTAGTTACAAAAGTATCCTGATCCAATCTCCCTCACTGGAGTCGGGGGTTGCAGGGTAACAAGGTGACTCTCATCCTGGGTACCAGGGGAACCGTGGTGTGGGAAAGAATTTCTTCCCTGTCTAACCATTGTAAGCAACCTTAAACATGAGGTATGACTGCCCTTGCAACATTGTCTTTTTATCTTCAAAGTAAGAATGGGTAGTAAGTGATCAATCCACAAGTAACCTCTATGTATAATTACATCTATTACATTTGCAAGCAGGTTCTCCCAGTCTTTCAAGGTGCCTCACCACAATCTACAAGTGACATTCCTTGTCCTTGGCACACTCCATTCTTCACATCTATTAGGACTGACATCTAGCCAATGTGACAAGATACTGTACTGTGTATATAATATATATCTTGCTGCCCTATATTTTCCTGTATTACTTTATCCATTGACAGGGATTAAGCATTCCTAAGGGTCTCAAACGTCTCTCTAAAACTGAAAAACATGTTCTCCACTCTCCATCCACCTCTGGTTTAAAAACAAATCCAGTTTCAAAATGCCCAGGAACGCTATTATGAACAGGGTCCTGTATATTTCTTACACCTTCTACTAACTCAATAGCCAAGTCAAAGACTAGACTATAGAGAAACAGTCACAGATGGTTGATTGGCTACTGTTAAAATTGAATTTTGGCCAGTTTCAATGCTAGACACATTTTATTTGCTTTATATTAAATTTTTACATTTTCTAAATTAATTCACATAACTCTGCTGCCAGGTGTCATAGCAGAAACAGGGCCAAGTTCAATGCTGTCTAAGGTTCTGTTTAGAAATGTATGTCAAGCTTCCATCTAAAACCTGGGATCAGATAAAGTTTTAGGAACTAACCATCTTGGCCCCTTCTGGTCACCTTTACATGTGTTGCTTGCCCACCTATCATCACTTGTCAATAAGTAACCACAAATGCCTTTTATTTGGAAAAGAACACAATCATATATTCACATAACAGAAAGTGAGCAAAATCCAGATCATGTATCGTGTATGGCTGACATCACTGTCCCCATCATTAATTGCCTAGCTTACTGAGGGACCAAAATGCAATACAATCATCATTCTCCAATTCCATTACACATAGTGGTGATCAAGCAGTCATCAGGAAGCAGCCTCTCAGCCCATTTACTCCAGTCCAGAAAAACTTGTGTCACCAAGACCCCCTCTGATCTATGGCTATCTGATCTGGTTTCTCCAAGTTCAGCTCCACTATCTCTGCCACTAGTCAGGTGCCACAACATTCAGGTCTGGCAGCTGCCAGCCACAGCTGGCTCTAGGCACCAGTGCTCCAAGCATGTGCTAGGGGCGGCACTTTCCAAGGGGTGGCATTCCAGCCCCCTCCCCCTTTTTTTTATTTGCTTGGGGCACAAAAAGCCGGGAGCCGGCCCTGAACCAAGATGTTTCTGTCAGCTGAGGCTTTCAGGCTGAGCTGGAACTGACACTGCAGTTCTGGCTTCAGTAGCTAGATAGCGCTCATGGCAGCCTGAGTTGCACAGGCTGGACTGCAATTCAGGCTGCCCTGCCGCTGGAGAGCCAGAGCATCATCCCCCGGAGCTGAGCCCCTCTCGCTGCCGCAGCCCGGGTTCAGCTCCGGGGGATGATGCTCTGGCTCTCCAGGGGCAGGGCAGCCTGAACCGGCAGTCCAGCCTGTGTGTGAGGAGCCAGGGAGGGAGGGAACTGGGGACCGGGATGCAGGGAGGGAGGAGGGGTCCTGTTGCCACCACTGCTGCTGCTCTGAGTCTCCCCAGGGCGGTGCGGTGTTTCTCCGCCCGAGTGGGATGTGCAGGGCGCCGCCAGGCTGGGCAGGGGTGTGTGGATCCCAGCTCGGGAGCTGACAGGGCAAGTGGTGGGCAGCCCGAGCTGCCAGGGAACTGCCCCCACCCCCTCCGGATCCCAGACCCAGCCCGCCGCACACCTCCCCCACCTCGGCCCCATGTGGGGAGATGCAGAGCCCAGCTCCGAGGGGGGTAGTGGATACTGCCCCGACAGGGGACCCCCGCGAGGGTCAGTGTCTGTCCTCTCGGCTCTGCCTGCACGAGGCTGGGGAAACAGCTGTCACCGCCTGCCTCTCTCAGCCCTTGCACTCCCCAACCCGCTCGCAGCCCCTCCACTTGTACCTCTCCCCATTGCTCCTTCACCGCATCCCTTCCCCTTGTAGTCTCCCTTCACCTGCATCTCTCCTCTTGTACCCTCCCCCAGCCCTCTCCTCCCGTACCTCCCCCATCCCCTGCATCTCTTCTCCTGATACCCCCTCCTCCTCCACGAGTACCTCACACCCTGCTTCTCTGCCATTGTAGAACCCCCAAGCACCCCCACACTCCTCTGCCTGAACCCTCTTTACTAGATCCCCACCCCTTTCTGGGTACAAGGTTTGAGGGTTAGTCCCTATATGCCTTCCATGTGCATTTGGAGCACTAAAGATGGGGTTGCAGGGACAGGGTGTTTGTGTGTGTGTGTGAGATCTATAGTAAAGTGTAAATAATAAAGTTAGGAAAAACGGTTTGATCCCCACTTAATGTGTTGTGATAGAGATCACATTTGGGGTGAGGGGGAGCCCAGGGCTGGGGTGCCAGGGGGTGGGGAGGGCACTAGTGGGGGAGGGGGGAGAGCCTAGGCTGGGGCAGGGGACAGCCAAAACATTTTTTTACTTGGGCGGCAAAAAACTTAGAGCTGGCCTGCTGCCAGAGCCAGGTGCCATAGGACACTTCTGAGCCTTTACTGATTGAGGGCAATCTCCTTTGTTTGGGCTCTCCCATCATTTGCTTAGAGCAAGATCTTGAAAGACAACTCTGAACAAGGAGGCTCTGGATAGAGTCCTTGCTCTCTCAAAGAGGTCTAGCCTCAGGCCCAGCTGCTGAACTTGGATTTCATCACCACCACAGTCCTTACGTGTCAGTTCCACTTACTACAGGATGCATATTGCACAATTCAGATAATGTCATAAATAGTTACATTAAAAACTCTTATATTAATAAAACCAGAATACAAGAAAAAATTCATGTAAATTAAGCTGTGGAGTAGCTTTCTCTTCTTCTAAGAAAGAAGGGGAGTTTTCCCTTAAACTTCTAGCTTGGGGCTTACTCTATATTGTTATTTTCTTTTTTCAATCTGTCCATTTTTCCTGTCCTTATTCACAACACTTACCTAGAACTAGGGTGCCCTCTGAAGTCGTGGGATCTTGGACCTGGTTTGCAGAAGCAGATAGATACTGGGCAAATTAACTCCATACCAAACTTGCAACTTAAATTTATGCAGTTTATTGGTTAGTACCCATTGACTTGAAGGGCGAAATTAGAGTATACAATAAATAGTGAGCAAAACATGGACTAATAAACCTATTTCGTATGGTCCTTCTAGTTGGATGGCATTGACAACCAAAACTCAAGGGGATTCCGTTCATTCACTATGCAACGGATCTGTTAGAACTTTTATGGGGAGAGAGGTGGAAGAGAAGAAAAGCGAGAGAGGAAGGTGGAAAGTCCTGTTCATTTCAAGTATGGTACAAGGTTTTCATCTGGTCATCTCTAAGTGGTTAAAACGTAAGATTAGGCATCAAATAATTTTGGGAAAGACAATATCATTCATTGCATTTAAGGTTATGAGGTAACTCCTGCTAGTTATTGTGCTTTCATGGAACCATAAAGTTGTGCCCTGTTTAAATGAGGAGAAAGTTGCTTATTTATTACATGTGAAGTCCAAATTCAGTTAACCCCAGTGGGAGTTTAAACAGTTAACATTGCTGGTTATAGAACGATATTAAACATAATTGCAGTATAATACTCCAAATTATACCACTAATTGAAAATTTTGGATGTTTATTGAGTTTCTGGTATAATTGTAGAATCCTACTATTCCATTTAAGATTTCTATGAACCTGAGAAAGCTGTGATACGATCAAGATGTTTGAGGGGTATATACAGTTGTAATATATTTGATCTGTTGGCGAAAGAGTTAATCAAAGTTCGTTTAAAAAGAAAATCGGAGGTGGAGGTTCTAAACTGGGATGCAATTTTCAGAGAGTAGTACCGATTGTTTAAGAGAAATGCGATCCTGGAGAAAAAGATTAAAAAAAAAACAATTTTAAATTTTTTGTAGTCTCCAGTAATCAAAGTTTGTAGAAAGAAAGATTCAGGTATGTATTAGAGGTAATAAAACAGAATGGTGAAAGGGGAAAATTACGTGGTAAAGGCAAACTGACATGAATATAAGTGGTTTGATTAATGACTTCTCAACGAACGCTCCGCCTACCAGCCGTCATCTCTGCTCTATCCGGTCGCCTCACAAACTGCTTCGCTCCACCACTCTCGTGATATGCTCCATTCCAAGCAAAACTGTCGGCTCGCTCGCCTGTGGCTCTCATCAGCCCCACAGTCTTTTTTTCTTTTGTCCTGACTACGCTCCACTTACACCAGTCTGTCCTGTGGTCCGTCCAGCCATCCCATAGAACTGCTCCACTCTGCCAGCGCTTGTCACAATGTAATAGCTTCAGGCTACCCCACTAGTTAGCACACAGTACTCAGTTGCTCAAACAGCTCAGTAATTCAGCTTTTTGTGATTTCAGCTCTTTGGTGATCTCAGCACATAGTAGGGGGCCCACGGGTATTCTAACCTTAGCCCAAAGTGAGTTTCAGCTCAGCACCTGTATCTAAGGCTTAAGGGAAATAAAAATCAATCTGACATTCCACAGTGAGAGAGAGTAGGAGGTGCCAACTGATGCCTTCTAGCTCACAAGGAGCCTCACCACCAGGCACAAATACTGCCCTACCTCTGTCTCCTCAACAGGGTTTTGGAACCATGTCCTTGTCTAGTCAAGTACAAAGAGAAGGTTGAGTCATTCTATCACAAAGCACATCCACAGCCGGCATCTGGGATGGTTAGGCGTGCCTAGCAATAATTTGAGATTTTGCATTCCAGACATTCTTTCCACACTTCCCATACTTCACCACCAGATGTCAGGGTACAGCTCATCCTGACTCTGCTTACACCTATAATGTTTTCAAGTCAGCGCCTGATGTCAGCAGCTGTAGCTTTGGTGGGGTGTTACTCCAGTTACACAGAGATATTTGGAAGCCTATAACATATTGTTCAAGATTTTCAGACTGAAAGTCCAGGTAAACACAAACAGACTGAGCAATTGTATGGACATGTGACGAGTTTACAAAGTATTTGCAAGGTCCTGATAATTTCAAGATCTTGACAGGCCACCAGAGTTATTGGTGACTACCTCCAAAATACAAGGCAAATCAATGGTAGATGCAAGAATAGAACCCAGGTCTTATGACTCACAATCTTCTGCAGTAATGGCTATATTACACCAAACTGCAGCACCCAAGGTGTGTGTATGTTTAGACATATACACAAAATGTGATGATCTGAAAATGAATAAAATTAAAGCTTAAACTACTACTTTCCCCACAATGGCCAACAGCACTCTTTTCTCTGACCCAGTGACTCAGACTGTATTCTCATCCATATAGGTTATTTATCAACCTTTCTATATATTCATGCTCAGATGCTGACAAAAGGCCAGTTATATTTTTAGGATTTATATGACCTGTATATTTTAGAAAAGTCTAACAGCTGCACTAATAACCACTACTGAGTCCTTCCCCAGTACAAAATGGGGTGTTTTAGCTCATATATCAAAGATAGCCAAAGAGGGCCTATAAACCTGCAGTCTTGACTGGAAAAAAAACAAAACAAAACAAAACAAAAAACCCCTAACAGGCAGAAATCTTCCAGCAAATGTAGGTCTATGCCCTTTACCAGGAAAAAGCAGAACAACATATGCCTTTCTCCCAATTACGATTGGTTTCAATATGTTTTTACCACCACAGAAAGGAGCAATGTATATAAAGCTACTCAGGTATGTTCTTGTAGCTCGAGAATGTTGTTAGTCTCCCTCCTAGCACCCTGTTGTCCACAGTTCCCATTGAAAGAACAAAAGTAGATCAAATCTATACTTTATAACTCAAAAATGTAAACTTCAGAAGTTAATAAATTCGGGAGATCCCAGCACCTGTAGTTACCTCTCTTCAGTCAAGCTCCCACATCCAACATAGCCTTGCTGGAATATGTGCTGCATGCATAAACAAAGTCTGCAGAGATATCTGTACTTGATTTTGCAAATTTAACCTTCTTAATGTATTTTGTGGGTAATACATATTACCAGTATATAAATGGATCTGAGTAACACTGCAATGCAAAGAACGATGTACAGAGGAAAAAGCCACATGCAGATCAAACTCAGTGTTGCCTTCTGCTTCGCTAACTCTGGAATATTTAATGAAATGGTAACTAGAGCAGACTATAAACCATCATAGATCTCTGTAACAAATAATCCAAACTCACATGAAGCCTTAAGTGTGTCTAACAAATAGGAAACCCAACTATGAATAATATAGA
>NW_027425822.1:0-1118 GCF_003597395.2 Chelonoidis abingdonii
TGTTCTGGGTTTTGTGCAATTCTTCTTCTCTGTAGACATGATACTGCATGCACTGGAGTGTTTAGACTAAATGGACAGATCCCCATAACCTTTCTGCATGTAGATATCCATCTGAGGAGAGCAGGACTTTCACTTTTAGACTACCTGCAGGGTTGAGCCCAAACAACACTGTGTATCATCCCAATCCTGCAGATAGATTCACAGTGATGGCAGTGGTCCATACTCACACTTAATTTGTTCTACCTGTTCATTGGAGTAAGCCTTTTTCAAGACTGGGCACTATGTGAATATTTATATGAACATCTGAGGTTTCATGAAATCTATGGAAGTGAAGAGTGAGATCTACAAGTCGATAATTGGGCCTGCACTTTGGTAGGGCTCTGAATGCTGGGTACTGAGCAAGAGACAGGAGCAGATCTTGAATACATTGTAGGAAGAAAAACACATTAAAATGGATGCTTGAAGTTACAAGGATTGACCATGTTTGGAATGAACAAAGTAGGGGAATTGTGAAGATGGTACCAGTTATAGAAACACTGAGGGAGGCCAGGCTTAGAGCATGAAAAGAAGATCGGATAACAAGAGGTTAAATTTAGAAAAGCAGAGTAGGTAGACCCAAAACTAGGTGGATAGATGTCATAGTAAAGATTTGATTAGCTACAGAGTTTCTGAGGAATAACATTCAAGACAGACTGGAATGGATTAGAAAGACACAAAGAGCCAATCCCGTATAGATGGTTATAAGGCTGGAGGCAGGATTGAGTCCTGTAAGTGCAGTAAAAGGTTGAGATACAATATTTCAAGATTGCCACTGTGACAAATATGAAAGTGTCCTGTTACATCCTGCACAAACTTTAATGAATTAAATTAAACATTGTTTAGACACATTTTGCGGCTCAAGGAGCAGTTGTCGGTGAATTTTACTTCTTACATAATTAAACCCTGTAAGCATTTTTCTTATCCACTCATAATGAGGCTCTGCCTCTTTTTTTGAGGGTTCCCTCTACAAGTCATGAGTTTTTCAATCTTCTATTACTAATATGTCTGATGTCTCTCCACCACTGTCTGTGCATTGATCTCTGGGTAAACCTTTCAAATCTTTTTTGGCAGTTTGCTTT
>NW_027425823.1:0-40932 GCF_003597395.2 Chelonoidis abingdonii
AACGTGAATGTGGCAAGTTTTCCAATACTGTAAGCTTATGTTTGTGTTGCTAAGAGCAGATCAGGCACAGGGGCACCAGTTTAATAATCTCGCCTAGGGCACCATAAATCCTAAGGCCGGCCCTGGTTCTGAGGCAGGAAGGAGGAGGCAGCAGTTGGATGATGCTCAGCAGCAGGGAGTTTGTTCAGGGTGTAGGGGGAGCTGGTGGGAGAAGGGAACAAAGGGAGAAGGAGGGTGAGTGGGGCTGGTAGTGGGGGAACAGCAGGAGGTGTCAGGTGAGGCAGGGCCACCCAGAAGGGGGAGGCAAGTGGGGCAATTTGCCCCAGGCCCCGGGCTCCGCAGGGGCCCCCACGAGAATGGCTGAGGCTCCCTCCCCAGCCCCACTGCACCCCATCTCCGCCTCTCTCCCGGAGCCTCAGTGTCAGGGTCGGCTCCAGGTGTTTTGCTGTCCCAATCGCGATCTGTGGCAATTCAGCAGGAGGTCCTTTGCTCCGAGTGGGAGTGAGGGACCCTCTGCTGAATTGCCGCCGAATACCTGAAAGTGCCACCTCACTCCAGAGTTGCTGCTTCAATCACCTGCTTGATAAGCTGGTGCCTGGAGCCGGCCCTGCTCAGTGCATCCAACAGCGTCCCTGGACAGCTGCAGCGAGGCTCTGGTGGGTCCCCTGAGCTCCGCCCCGCTCAGAGCCACGTGGTAAGGGGGCAGGGCTGCGAGCTCTGAGCCGAGCGGCTCCTCCCCTTACCATGCAGCTCTGAGCGGGGAGGGGCTCAGGCCCCGCTGGAGCCACACTGCAACTGTTGAGGGACGCTGCTGGATGTGCTGAGGCTCCGGGTGAGGGGGGAGCTGGGGGTAAGGGACCAGGGGGGTTGGCTAAGGGGCAGGGAGTCCCAGGGACAGTCAGGGCACAGGGAGGGGACAGAGGCTGGGGGGGTGGTTAGGGGAGAGAGAATGGGGGGGGGTTGGATTGTGGGCATTCCGGGGGTCTGTCAGACTCAGCAGGGGGGTGGATAGGGGTCTGGGCAGTCAGGGGACAGGGAACAGGGGTGGGGTCCCCACGTGGTGTTTGGGGTTGGGGTCTCTGGAAGGCGGTGAAGGGATAAGGAACAGGATGGGTCGGGGATTCTGAGACGGAGCGGGCAGTCATGGGGCAGGAAGTGGGTGGGGGTTGGATAGGGGGCAGGGCCAGGCTGTTTGGGAGGCACAGCCTTCCCTACCCTAAAGCTCATTCAGCAGTTTGAGGCTTGCAGAAGAGCCAAGCTGTTTGCTTTTCCATTAGGGCTACCATCCCTTTCACTTCTCAAATGCCAAATTATAGTCTATATTTAATTTCAGTGCCATAGGGAGATTCATGTCAGGGGAGGGTAGCTTCATTTAAAATTAGCCACTGGGGGAGGGATCACATGAGAAGAGCAAGCACCACCTACCTCCTTCCCAACCCTACCAAGGGAGACCCCCCTCCCTGCATTCCCTGAGGCTTCAGAGGGGTTAATTCAGTGGTTCTCAAACTTTTGTACTGGTGACCCCTTTCACATAGCAAACCTCTGAGTGTGACTTCCCCCCCCTTATAAATTTAAAAACACTTTTTTATATTTAACACTATTATAAATGCTGGAGGCAAAGCAGGGTTTGAGGTGGAGGCTGACAGCTCGCGACCCCCAGTAATAACCTCGTGACCCCCTGAGGGTCCTGACCCCCAGTTTGAGAACCCCTGGGTTAATTTAATTTTAGCACCCTGTGTCCATTCACATGCATGTGCTATTTTGAGCATTTCAGTTTTCACAACATAGGCTCATCCCAGATTCTGGAACAAGCTCAAATGCTCAGTTCGTGGAATATGTACATAAACTATACTAAAAACAAACCCACAGTAACAGTCTCCAGTTTGTGAGGGACCCCATGGAGCCAGTCTCTAGGAAACAGATACATTCATTGAGGTTAAGTCCATTAATGGCTATTGGCCAGGACGGGTAAGGAATGGTGTCCCTAGCCTCTGTTTGTCAGGGTGGAGATGGATGGCAGGAGAGAGATCACTTGATCATTACCTGTTAGATTCACTCCCTTTGGGCACTTGGCATTGGCCACTGTCAGTAGACAGGATACTGCGCTGGATGGACCTTTGATTTGACCCAGTATGGCTGTTCTTATTTTCTAACCTAAATGAACCCAAAGTTCTGGAGACAGATATGAGTCAAGGAAGCCAGCAGAGTATCAGAAACCTGGAAAAATCTCTGACTGGATGGGCTGAAGTGTTTGGTCACGAGCTGAGGTGATTCAAAAGTTTTGGATTTTTTTTAAAGCAGAATTTTTTTTATTGTTTCTTTAAACAATCAAACACAGCAAGCAGCAAATATTTGGCCACTCACTTCTGAAACCCCAAACCATATTCAGGTTTTGACAGACTAATTTCAGCTTTTCAATTAAAAAAAACACAACAAATTTTGAAGGAAAGCAGACGTTGTCCGTGATTTTTTTCTGCTTTTAAACCCCCCTAGTTTTCAATCCAGAAAAAGTTTTGACAGAAAATATTTGTCCAATCCTTTTAATGAGGTTTAGTGCCTTTAGCACTAGCTGATGCTGAGAACCAGTGATACTTTGTAAAGAAGTTTTCTCAAAACTGGGTTTGTGCCGAGATGCGGAAGGTTTATTTTCCCACTGCTGTCTGTTGCGGGGGGAGTAAGTGGCCGTCTGTTGCGGGGGGAGTAAGCTGCACACTCACACTCTAGGAACTCTTTTAGATTTACAAATAGTTTATTAACACATTTAGCAAAGTCACAGACACCCCAGCTCAGGAAGGGAGACAGAGATGCTATAGAACGTCCATCTGCACATTCATATACTTTAGATAATTTTTTGCAAAAGAACCTAAAACGTGAGCCATTGTTTTTTATGTGCTGGGCCAGAGTGAGGAGGAGGAGTTGGCGGCAGCGATCAGGTCAGAATGGCAGGGCAAGGCTAGAGTCAGGAAGGCCAGATGCTCCTTCTAGGTTATTTCAGACCCCTGCCACTGCCAGCCGTGCTTCCCTCCCCACCCTTGCTGCTCCCAACCAGCACAGTCTATGGCCACGGGGCCCTGGGCTGGGCTGGGCCCTCGGGGCCATTCCACACCCCTGGCCACTGAGCCTGTCGGGATCCTGAGTCCGGCTCAATGCCTCGTTCTAGGGAATCTCCAGCTCCTGGGGAGCCTCCTGCTCTCCCACCCCAGCTGCCCTGTCCTGGGACAGGGGCTCATGGAGCCAGGGGTTGGGACCAAGCTCTTCATGTTATTTTTGTTCCATTTATAGCTGAATTGACTGGGACGAATGCTCTCCCCTCCTGCTCCTTCCACTTGCTTCAGAACAGAAAGTACAAAAGTAGCAGAAACTTGTCTTAAAGTACTGGGCTGCGTCCCTGGCTGTGGCAGAACAAATCCCTCTGACAGTGACAGCCCTACCCAGGGCACTGAGCTGGCGGGGAGGAGCCTGGGGGGCAGTTTGCCGGGGGTGCCAGTGCAGAGGGGGTCAGTGCCCCCCCCCAGCTGCTATTCCCGCTCTCCAGGGGTCGCTGGGCTCTCAGCAATTCCCCTGCCCAGCACCACATGCCAGAGCTTGCTCCAGCTGCGAGAATGAAGCAGTTCCTGCAAAAAGCATCATCCTGTTTGTACCCACCTGCGCCCCCTGCCCTGGGTGCTGGCACAATGAGGAAGATGGAAGGCGGGAGAGGGGGGTTGAAATCCGAAGTCACTAATTTGAGTGTGAATGGAACATGTGTGGAAAGCAAAAACTGATCAATGGGGGGGTGTCAGAACGGTGCTGAATGTCATTCAGGAACTACCAGGCTATAGCTGGCGTGGCTCCTGCAGGCGCCAGAAGTGGGGGCGGGGCAGGGAGGGCAACAGCTCTGGGACTCGCAGACCCCCCCCACCCCGGGAGCAGAGCTGGGGTGAGGAGGGATCGTTGGTGCAGAGTCACTTTCCTGCTTGGCCCCTGCCTTTCCCCGGGTCTCTCCCCTCACCTGCAGGCTCCGGCTCAGGGGCTGCTTCCAGCCAGTAGAAAAAGCCCAACAGTCTGGATTCTGGTAAACAGGGCCGGCTTTAGGCCAATTCAACCAATTCCCCTGAATCAGGCCCTGGATCTAAGAGGGCCCCGGGCCCAAGCCCCAGTATGGTGTACCGGCAGGAGGTGTTGCGCTATACCTGGGTGGCCTGGCTTCCCCAGGAGGCAATTTAAAGCGCCTGGGGCTCCCAGCAGGGGCTGGAGACCCAGGCCTTTTAAATTGCCACCAGAACCCCACCGCTGGAGCCCTGGGGTAGGGCTGCGGGTCTCTGGAGGCTATTTAAAAAGTCTGGGGCTTCCTGGCTCTACCACCCTGGCCCTTTAAATAGCCACTGGAGCCCCACCACTTCCCCAGGGCTCCCGCAGCTATTTAAAGGACCAGGGTGGCAAAGGCAGCTGGAGCCCTGGCCCTTTAAATAGCTCCCGGAGCTCCCCGCTATGTCCAGCCAGGCCTGCACCCCTTGCCCTGCCTGCAGCCAGATCCTACCTCCAGTCAGTCCTTGCACTGCCTCCAACCAGCCCCATGTCCACTGGTGTCCTGCAGTTCCCAGGGCAGTAACCCTGCACACCTGCTTCAATGAGGGGGACAGGGAGCAGCTGGGACCCACACATTTGCACATGCTAGGGTGACCAGACAGCAAGAGAGAAAAATCGGGACGGGGGTGGGGGATAATAGGATCCTATATAAGTAAAAGACCCCAAAATTGGGACTGTCCCTATAACATCAGGACATCCGGTCACCCTAGCACACCCCCAGGGAGTGGCGGGGACTCACACATGTGAAACGGAGCTCATTAATAACCTATCCACAGCATTTATGATGCAATGTACATAATATATAATTGTATTATTTATATAGTTATGGAAAGTAAATAATACGTGGAAGAAATAAAAGGCTTTTTTTTTACATGCTTTGTTTTTTGGTTAGTCATCCCTGCCAGGGGCCCACCCAAAATGTTCGAATTGGGCTCTGCACTTCCTGAAGCCGGCCCTGCTGGTAAATCACATGAGTTCCCCTCCCCACAGGCCCCCGCTTCCAAAACAGGAAACAAGAGCGGGAGGGGGAGCAAATAGCTCAGATAGGGCCCTGTCCCTGCTGCCTAGTGGTACTCATACTCCCAGCCACTGACACCAACATGATGATCAAATGGGAAGGTTTGCAGGATCCAGCCCTAGCTGACTCTCTCAAATATTATTGCTCCGCATTTCATACAGCAGGAGGCAATTAATGAGGAGGGTCTAAGTGAAGGCACTGGGACTCCAGATCTGGAGCCCAGGGGGGAAGGGGCTGAGATCCAGGCAGCTGGAGCTGGTCAGTGTGTCAGGAACTGCTTCCCTCAGAATTTGCAAAGTAGCAAAAACCTACACTCACTTGGAATTTACCTAACTGCATGCTGTAGCAGTCCCCTAAAAGTGCCTGTTTCCTGCTCCAGACATGTGCAGCACTGCCCCCTGCTAGACACCCACACATCTGTCTCCTGTCCAGTCCCTAGCATGACCCATGAACCTGGGGGAAATAGGGCATCCTCTGCTTTTATCTTGCCTTCAGGGCTAAATTCAGCAGGTCTGAATCTGGCCAGAGGATGACCTACCTGCCTCATCACTTTCAGCCCAGTAATTAGAGCACTTACCTGCAATATGAAGACACTATGGGTATGGGTGAACCCCCTGTTCAGAGAGGCTAGCCCCCTACTCTGCCCCCCCATCCAAGGCCCTGCTTCCCCCTTGTCCACCACCAGAGCCAGAGTAGCACCAACCACCCCCACCATGGCCTGAGTCCCCCCATGTCCCAAGCCCCTGACCAGTCCAAGCCACCCCTTGCTGCCAGTTGGTCCATCCAAGCTATCCACTGCCCCAAACCACCCTTGCCAGTCAACCAGCCCAAATGCCAAGCTACCCACCTGAGATGAGCCCCTGCTTCAAGGGAGAGATGGAGCAAGGTTGGGGTCTCAGGGCAAGGCCACAGCCTCAGTTTGGAGAAGCTTAGCTTCCCCTGTCCTATTATACCCACCACCCATGAAAGAGATCCAGGTTCACATCCCCTCTGAGGGAAATAAAAGACTTGAGCTGAGGTCTCCCACACCACATAGGAGAGTGCTCTAAATATTATTTGTTCCAGTATCTTTCCAGGTACTGAAATTAGGCTGGCTGGTCTAAAATTCCCCAGGTCCTCTTTATTCCCCTAAAGATAGGTACAATGTTTGCCCTTCTCCAGTTCCAGGGTCCTCCTTGTCCTCCATGAGTTGTCAGAGACAATCATTAATAGCTCTGAGATGGCTTCAGTCAGGTCCTTCAGTGCCCATAGGTGAATTTCATCAGGCTCCATCAATTTGAATATATCTAACTTACCTACATATTCTTTAACCTGTTCTTTCCTTACTTTGGGTGGCATTCCTCCCCCCTTGCTATTAATGTTAATTGTGTAGAGTATCTGATTACAATGAACCTTTTTAGTGAAGAGTGAAGCAAAATAGGCATTAAACACCTCGGTGTCAGTGACTGAGACATGGGCAATCATACCTAGGGATCAGAACTGAAGTCTAGCCAGAGCTAGGAGCCAACACTAGAGTCAGAGCTGGGTTAGCTGGAATGAGCCATGTACTATCCCAGCAGTGCTTGATGCTTTGACCAACCTTTGAAGTACTATTGCTGCTGGGCTTAAGAGCTGCTCTGCTGACTCTCCCAACCAATCAGGAGCTGTAGCCAATCAAGCAGCCTAATGCAGGCTAGCTGTGCTCCTTAGGTTGGCCAGAAACTGGTTCTCCTGCAGGCCCTGGTTCCTGACACTCAGCCTGCTTGAGGTTGTTGGTTATTAGCTCAGTTCTCCTTCTTTGCTAAGTAGGAGGCCTGCACTTTCCTTCATCTTTCTCTTGCTCCTAACATATTTATAGAACCTCTTCTGGTTTCCTTTTTGTCCCTAGCTAGGTGTAGCTAATTCCTGCAGGAACGGAGAACTGCAGCCACAGGGAGCTACGAGTGGTCGTACCTGCGGATGCTCAGGTAAACAGCATCTCACAACCCGCCAGGGGCTCACCCTGAACAAGCTGCGGCCCAAGGTTCAGAACCTCTGCTGTAAGTGATTGCTTAAATACCCCACAGGTTGAACCTCCCTGTTCCGGCACCCTCAGGACCAGACTGACCTCCCGGGTCCAGCAAATTCCCTGGTTTGGGACCAATGTGAGCCCCATTGCTCCCCGATGTCCCTGGGGCATCAGCCTCTCTGCTCCCCAGGGACTTGGGAGCGCCACTCCCCAGGGGCTCAGCTCCCAGCCACCAGCCCTTCACTCCTCCAGCCGCTGCCAGCTCCACTCTTCCCTGGTCCCACAACACTCCTGGCCCCAGCCCGTCAGTTTTTCCCTGTTGAGTGTTCCAGCCCCGGAGCACCCACTGGGTCATCGACGATGCCGGACCAGGGGTGTTGCTGGACTAGAGAAGTCTGGATTAGAGAGGTTCAACCTGAGGCATCAAATATTATTTTCTGTGATTATTTATTATTAAAACTGTACACTGAGCAGCACAATGGCATCCATGTGCACAGTGTTAACCAAGGCCTGCTAAGGAAAACAGGAGTAACCAAAACACTGCTTTTAAAAAGGAATTAAAACTAAATAAATAAAATGGAGTGAAGTTGCATTTACAAAACAACAAGACTCTTTGTTGCTTTTTACAGATCCAGACTAACACGGCTAGTTGCAATTACAGTGGCTTATAGGAAACAGAGTAACTGTCAGGCCATGGGAACAGCAGGTCAGAGACACATAAAGTGACAATGAATTATTTTATGTAACAAAGACATATGGGACAATGTGCTTTATCACCACAGCCCTGGGGGAGGGGTTGCTGAGATGGGTCAGCAAGGAACACCAGCCTCTCTGCCACATAACTTATTTTGGCAACCACGGCAGATGGCTCACCCCACTGTGGTAACCTTTATCCCCTCTGCTCCTAGTAAGTCTATTTTGTCTTCTTTGTGTACTAAATTACAGTACCTATTCGTTTCTTTCAGTTGCTTTTTTGGGGGCTTTTCAGGGCTGTGGCTTCTGCCTTTTCTTTGGCGGGGGTGGGATGGTATAGAATATCCTGCCAGAGTGTGTGATTGGCTCCTGGTTGCATGATCTAAAAACTTTAAAGGGCTGCTTGCTGTTGATATTTTTCCTTTTGCTTTCGGGTTGCCTGTGGGTGTGGTTGGTTGGGCTACTGGCTGCCTGCAAAGGGCAGAGACAACAGACACCCACCCAGCTGCGATGGCCTCTCCAGCTACAGCAGGGGACATAAAAGATGATGTTATTTGCTCCATCTGCCTGAGGTATCTGACAGAGCCGGTGACTATAGCATGTGGGCACAATTTCTGCCGAGCCTGCATTGCCCAGTACTGTGCAGAAAAGGGAGCAGGGACACCCCTGACCTGTCCCCAGTGCAGAGCCCAGTTCCAGAAAGGGGAGTTCAGGCCCAACACCCAACTGAACAACATTGTACAAAAGCTCAAAAAACTGAAGTTAAAACCAGGAAAAGGGCAAGAGGAGGAACTGTGTGAGAGGCACCAGGAGGCTCTGAAACTCTTCTGTGAGGGGGATCAAACTCTCATCTGCGTGATCTGCCGAGAATCCCGGGCTCACCGTGCTCACACAGTGGTTCCCATTGAGGAGGCTGCCCAGGTGTACACGGTAGGAAAAGCTGTTGACTTTGCATAATTAACTCCCTTAAGGGCACAAGATTTATTCCTCTCCTCAATCCAAGGACAAACGTTCACACCTGGCTGCCTAAGGTTAGGCACCTAAACAAAAGGGGCCTGGTTTTCAAAGGGGTGAGCACTGGGGGTGTGCGTAATGGAAAAAGAACCAGACATTTTTTGCCCCAACACTGCAAGTTTCAGTGCCTGATAGAGAGAACAGGGCTGATGGCTCTTTGTGCACCTGCAACCCATCTGCCAGGTAGAGTGGGAAGGAAGAAGGGCTGGGTTCAGTATCTAGGGGTTCCTTTTCAACAATATAACACAGAACCAACTCGTGCCCCCACCCAGTAACCTGGGCAAACCACACCCCACCCTGCGTGCCTTTGAAAGGCAAAACTTCCTCTCTCACAAGCACTGAGCCTGAGTGTAGAAAACACAGGCACTGGCTGCCTTATTTCCCCAGCAGTGCTCAACCCCTGCTCTGGCTTCATTCCTTCCCTTCCCCTAAGACCATACCCCGACCCAGCCCTGTCTCTTCCTGCCCATTCTGCCCCCTCCCTGAGTGTACCCCACCCTCACTCTGACCCCTCCCCCACAGTGCCTCCTGCATACCATTGAACAGCTGATCTGTGGTGAGTGGGAGGCACTGGGAGAAAGGGGGAGGAGCTGATCGCAGGGCCGCCTGCACTCAGGAGGTGTTGTGGGTGGGGGAGGAGCTGATAGGCGGAGCAGCCAGTGAGTGCTGAGCACCCACTATTTTTTTTCTGTGGTTTCTTCAGCCCTGGAGCACCCACAGAATTGGTGACTATGGGAGAAAAGAAACTTTAAATGAGAGGAGGGAAGTCACCTGACATTAATTAAGGAAAATGCCACAAGCAGGATTCATAAACATAAAACCCTGAGCAAAACTCCCACCCCAGAGTGTGATGGGCAGTGTCTTCTGCCTCAGGTTTCTGAGTTCTACAACCAAGAGTTTCTTTAACAAGTCCCTCTCTGCTCCCTCACCACACCCCACTCACAATGGCTGTCCCTGGTCAGTGAAGACTCAGAGTTCACAGGTGCATCTGGGGAGGGGGTGGGGAAGAAGGCACCTTGCTTGGTCCTCTGTCCAAGCACTTGCTCTGGTGTCACCACCGTGCCACACACCCACCTGGTCCATTCCACTGTCCGCCCTGCCAGCTGTCACCTACTTCTCTGTTATAACCACTGCTGAACAGTCTTTTGAGGTTCTACCCTGCTTTTAGTGATTGTCAGCTCTTAGGCTTTGTCTACACTACAGAGTTTTGCTGGCAAAAGTTATGCCACTTTAATTAAAACCACTGTTGCATTTGCACGTTAGCTCCTTGTGCGGGCAGAGCACATTCACACTAGCAGCTCTTACATCCACACGGAGAGCAGTGCACTGTGCAACTGGCCACAGGATGCTTTGGGAAAAGTTTGCAGTTCCTCATGGGGCAGGTACATCATCACATGATGCAAGTTCTCAATCACATCTTTCCAAGGGGCATCCTTTTCCATCTGAAATGTGGGGGACATAGGCACCGACTCCATAGGTGTTCCCGGGCTGGAGCACCCACGGGGAAAAATTTGTGGGTGCTCTGCACCAACTGATAGCCAAGCTCCCCTCACTCCCTGCCCCACCTTCTTCCCCGCCTCCTCCCCTGAGCGTGCCGTGTCCCTGCTCCTCCGCCTAACTCCCAGCGCTTCCAGTCCAGCTGCCACCAAACAGCTGTTTGGCAGTGTTAGCAAGCTCCTAGAGGGAGGGGGAGAAGCGGGAATGTGGCATACTTGGGAGGAGGCGGGGAAGAGACAGGCCCAGGGAGGGGATTTGGAGAAGGGGTTGGAATAGGGGCAGGGAGGGGGTGAAGTTAGGGCAGGGACTTTGGGGAAGGGGTTGGAATGGGGCGGGGCAGGAGGCAGAGGGCAGGTCAAGCACCCACCAGAAAGCAGGGAAGTTGGTGCCTATGGGTGGGGGGAGGGAGAGGACAGTGGTGTATCTGGGGCAGGGGAGGCAGCAGGCTGACTGACCTGCCCTGGAGGAGGGGAACACCCACACACACACAACAGTCCCTGGCACTGCTCGGCACAGCAGTCTCTCCCGAAACAGCATGCTCTGCCTACCCACTCATGGTTCCCTGTGGTTCCTTCTGAGTTCTCCCACAAGCTGCCTCAGCTGCCGAGAGCAGCATCTTGAGCAGTTCTGTGAGCTCTCTGTGCTGAGGAATGGCAAATCAGCACAGCAGTCTCTACCCCGTGCCCATGACAGCTGTCTGCTAGCTGCTGTGTTCCTAGTGCTTGGCAGAACAGGACCATGCTAATGATTTGCTCTTTGTTCCGGAAAGAGAGCAGCACATTCAGCTGTCAGATACCTCCTGGAACTTTGAAAGGGGAGGGGCGCAGTCTCAGATCAAAACATGGAGCAGAGCAATCAGGGCAGGCATTGTGGGATACTGGCGAACAAAACAAACAGCAGTGTCCATACTCAGGGCCATCCCTACTCCACCCGTTCCCCCAAGACCTGCCTCTTCCCAACTCTGCTCCATTACCTTCACACTCCCATTCCACCCCTTCCCCCAAGTCCTTGCCTCCGCTTTTTCCAGCTTCTGACCCCTCCCCTGAGTGATGCCAGGAGCCGGGGGGATGAGACAGAGCAGGTTGGACTGGGGCACTCGCTGCTGCCAGTGCCAGGTCCCCTGCTAGCCCCCCGGCCACCCTGGAGCCCATCCTCCTGCAGCATGGGGCCGGAGAGCATTGTCCTGCTCGGTCCTATGGACTCTGTATACTCTGACACTTTGTCGACAATAAAGGAAAGGGAAAAGAAAAAAGTCTCTCATAGTTGTGGAAGTATTTTACGATCACTTAACAAAACAAAAGAATCCTAATAGAGCCTTAATTACAGGCAGGCCTCAATTTATATGGTATTTTTTGCATGGTTTCAGTTATACATGGTCAAGTAATTGTGATTTTTTTTTTTGCACACGTTAGGGATTCACTTTTACACAGTGCAGCACGGTGACCAAGATGCATAAATCAGTGGCATAGCCAGGACCCGACACTTGGGTGGGCAGGCAATGATGGGGGTGGGGGAGGGAAGGCAGGAGGGATGGAGCAGGAGGGATCGGGGTGCCCCCTCCAGCCAACCTTGCAGGGGGGCATGGAAACTCTGGTCAGGGTCCCCCCAGTCCCAGGAGTGCACCCAGGCCATGACAGCTTGTGCCACTCAGTGGCTCTCCTGCTGGGGAGTGGGGTCTGGGGCTCACCCCGCTCTGCCCAGTGCTCCTGTGGGTAGCTGGGCACGAGGGCTTGCCCATTCCACTTCCTGGTGTTTCTCCTAGGGAGTGGGATCCAGAGCTCTCACAGCTCTGCCCAGTGCTCCTGCTGGGGGCTTGCTCTGCTCCACCCAGCACTGCTGCCAGGGACTGGGGTGAGGGCATGGGGGGTTTACTCCACTCCACCCTCCTGGCATTCATCTTGTGAGCATGGAACCTAAACCCTTATTTCCCACAGACCCTTGGCATCTTTTTACATGATTTTTTGTTTGCACAGTGTTTTTAAAGAACATAACCCCAGTGTAAATCGAGACCCGACTGTAGTTCTATCTTTCAAGAGTGGGGAAGAGCAAGTTAAACCAGGCCTAGGACTCTTGGGTGAAGGTCACACCTCCGAGCAGGCACATTTGTCCCCACCCTATCTTAATCTTCACAGGGCTCTGGCATCCGAGCCTCCTGCTTAGAGAGTTCAGTAGAGGGTAACCCCCTAATTCAGGGCAGGCTAAGCACAGCTCTGCTGCCCTTTACTCATACAATTAATATAACAACATTAATAACAATATTTCACTATCCCTGCATCAGTACTAAAGTGATTTGTAACCCAACACCTGCCAAAGTTGATCAGTTTGCAACAACAGCTCTGTCTGCTGGATACTTAGGCAGAGTGGGTGTGTTCATGTAAGTACAGTCTGGTCCTGAAGTCTTTTCTCCTCCCCAGCTAGCTGTCAGGGGAGAGCTCATTCAGATCCTGCTTACACACAGGGCCCGTGCAACCACTGGGCGGACTAGGCGGCCGCCTAGGGCGCCAAGTGGTTGGGGGCGCCAAAAAGCGATACCTCAAACATTTTTTAAATAGTGGAGCACAAGGCTGCCACTGCTCCCTGCCTCCCAGCTCCAGAGGGGCTGCCCACGGCGCAGCTAGTCCCTCCCCCCGGGGGAGCAGCCGGTGGTGGGGCACAGTAGGAGAGGGTCTAGCGCTAGCAGCTGCGTCTTCTTCCCAGCGTCGTGGGCCGAGTCGGGCTCCCCGCTCCCCCTGGAGCTCTCAGTGGTGGCGGCAGCAGGCTTGGGTGCAGGGAGGGGCTGGCTGCTTGTGCCGCCACTGAGAGCCCGGGGACAGCGGGGAGCCCGTCTCAGCCCACGACGTGGGGAAGAAGGTGCAGCTGCGCTCTGCTCTTCAGGCAGAGAAATTGAGTGTCTACTCCATCTGCAAGGTACCTAGCCAGGCCACAGGGAGCCACATGGGCCCACAGAGTGCCCGGGGGGTGGGCAGGTCCAGTCCCTGGCCTGGGGAATGGTGTCTGTGGGAGCAACCCGGGCACCCCTCCCCCAGCCAGCACCACCCTCTCCAACACCCAGCGACCAGCTACCTTCTCCCCTTTGCATTCCTAGCCCCAACAACCCACCCTGTCCTGCCACTTTTGCCTCTGTGCAACCTCTACCCAGGAACATACCGCGCCAGCCACAGTCACCTTCACCCCTGCATCAACCTTGGGAGTCCTCCCCCCCCCTACCTGCCATCTCCCTTCTGTCCACTCCTCCCTTGTGCAAACCCCTCCGTGTCACCTTCACCCCCCTGCAACAACCCCTGGCACAGACATACACCCTGCCTGCAAGCCCCTTGCAACAACCCCCTCCTACCCACTTCCTTGTGCCGCTCCCTCTCTGCCACTGCACCCCCTGCAACAAGCCCCTTTTGCCTCAGTGGAATCTCTTCCCTGCCACTACACTCCCGCCCCCTCCACCTCTTGGCCACCTCCACCCCCTGCAACAATCCTGTGCACCCCCTTCTCTGTCACCTTCCCCTGGAAGAGCCCCCATATGACCCCCCCTCTTTGCAGCCCCCCCCCTCGATCTCCCCTGGACTTTGTGAACATCTAGACCCCTGGGGGAACTTTGGCCGTAGAAGGTGGGGGCTGGACATCAGAGGCGGGGGAGCAAGGTGGAAATTTCACCTACGGCACAAAATATCCTTGCACTGGTCCTGCTTACACACCAAAACAATCTGGACCCTGACACATCCGTGAACATCAGTGGCACAGAAACTCACAGCTGGTATCTGCGCCCTGCTCTTCTTTCTCTACGTATATCCCTCTTCTCTCCTCTTTCAGCTATTCTCTGTCCAGCAGCCCTGCTCCACCTATATTAACTCCTGCAACCATTAGCCCAGATAAAGTTAGTAGGATGTGGGCTGATCTTACAGCTTAGATACACCATTTACTATACACCAGGATGTACACACTATGGTATTATAATTGTCTGGCAAAGTTGGGGCCATCTGTGCTCTAACACGATTGGGTTTTGGCAGCATGGGTGAGACAATGCGGTTCTGGAACAACATTAAAGAATCATGTTAGTGCTCCCATCTCCCGTCTGGGGTTATGTCTGAGCTAAAGAGTGGGAGGCTGACAGGGCTGTCCTTAGCCATAGGCAGAACAGGCAGCCGCCTAGGGCACCTCTAGGTCTGGGGGCATCACTCTGTCGGGAGCCCGGACAGATGGGAAGCAGTGGAGCATGTAAGAGCAGGGCTACTGGGTCCTAGAGAGCCGAATGCAGCACAGTCTGAGGGAGGGGACTAGTTGCTGGGAAGTATCTGGGAACCGGTGGGGGAAGGAACTCACCTGTGAGTGTGACTCTTTCCCCCTGCATGAGGGCTGTAAGGGCTGGGTTGGGTAAGGTGCTGGCGGGGGGGAGGGGGGAGGCTGGCTGCCTACCTGCTGAGGAATGACAGTGAAAGTAACTCACTTCCTCACAGGCAGCCAGGATTGGAATGGTCACACATGGCTGGGCTGGGGATAGCCAGATAACATGTGTGAAAAATCAGGACAGGGGGTTGGGGTAGGGTGAGCAGATGTCCCACTTTTATAATTTTGGGGTCTTTCTCTTATATAGGCTCCTATTCCCCGCCACCTCCCATCCTGATTTTTCACACTTGCTGTCTGGTCACCCTAGGTGGGGGTATTTGGTGCCTATATAAGACAAAACCCCATGTATCGGGACTGGCCCTACAAAATCAGGACATCTGGATCTGGTCACCCTAGCTGGGGAGCGCGTCTCTTCCCAGGGTTGGCAGTGATTCATCTCATCCAAGGGGAGCTGCACAGGGCAGGATGAGCTGCTGTGGCTCCATGGGTGCCCCGTCCCTGAGATCAGATGCTGTGCTAACTTCACCATGGACCGTTGGGCTGGCGGCGGTGCCTATTGGCCTGTAATCGGACCTGAGGGTTTGCTGCTGCTGTTGCCACTCTGCACCCCAAGAGGTAGATTTTGGGGTCCTGCAGTTTTCCATCTATCTCCTCCTCTACTGCAGCTGTTGGACCAGCAGGCTGGGGGTTGAGCCAAGCATGAAAGCAGTGCTGTGTTGCCATTTAGATTGTCATTTAACAAATTTGTTTGCCAAAAATGCTTGCTAACAATCCTGAATTCAATTTCAATTTTTTAAAAAAATCAGTATCTTAGCCAAAAACAGAAAATTAAGTTGTTGACAATTATTTGTGACAAGTTTGGTGTGGGGAAGGAAATGGGCCAGTTTTCATCAGAGAAACAAAAAATGTTGACTGACTTTCCTATAGCCCTGTTACTGCTAAACAGAGCCCTCCAACAACTGTAATATGCTCATCTCCTTACTAGTGTATAGAGCAGGGGTTCCCAAACTTTAACAGCCCACGAACCCCTTTCACTAAATTGTGAAATGTCATGAACCCCCTCCTAAAAATGAATATTTTCAGGGATTTAAGTTTAAATTTCCTCAGTGTGATGGATGCCCCAACTGCCCGCCCCACTTTTACTGGGGTTCAGGCTGGGGTTCGGGCTGCTGGCTCCCCCGCTGATGGGGGCAGGGCTCAGACTGCCAGCCTCACTCTTCCTGTTACTCAGGCTGCCAGGCCTGCACAGAGCACTGGGGTTCAGGCTGCCGGCTCCCTTGCTGACCGTCAGGACTTGGGCTGCCAGCCCCAACTGCCCATCCCCACTCTCCTTGGGGCTTGGGGTGTCTACCCTGCAACTGGGTCCCACCTGCTGTCTCCAGTGCCTGGGGTCCTCTAGCCACCATTAGTGAAATTTTTCTGGCGAACCTCCTGTAATGTTCTGCAAACCCCCAGGGGTTCGCAAACCCCTGTTTGGGAACCACTGGTATAGAGCAGGGGTCAGCAACCTACGGCACACGTGCCAAAGGTGGCATGCCAGCTGATTTTTGATGCTCTGGGATTCCGGCTGCTGCCCCACTGCCAGTCGAGGTCCCAGCCGGCGGCCCCACTCAGCACCCGCTGCTGGCCTGGGGACCCCCAAGGAACCTGAGGCTGGCAGCAGGCTAAGCAGGCCGGTGGCTGAGACCCTGACTGAGTCATTCAACGCACTGTCTGCCTGGGGTTCCATTCACTCAGCTAGTATCAGGCTGAGCGCGACTAAATTCAACAAAACAGGAAAACAAGAGTAACTAATGACAAAGTGCAAGAACCTAAAGAGCCTTCTGAAGCACAGTGATAGTTTTGATTTAAATGGACTTGAACTGTACTAAGAATTGAGTACACTGTCATCAATGTTGACACATGCAAAATCGATGATGGACATTGCACAGTTTATTCATACCAGAAAACTTGTTGATATATATATATCCTAATGTGTACATTGCCACTCATATTCTACTGACAATTTCTGTAACAGTAGCATCAGGAGAACAGAGTTTCTCAAAACTAAAACTCATTAAAAACTATCTCCGCTCTGCAATGAGTCAGGAACACTTGACTGGTCTTGCTAGTCTTGCAATCAAACAAGATATCACTTTGTCTTGGTCATACGACGACATTATTACTGAATTTGCAGCCAAAAAAAGCCAGAAAGATTGCTTTGAATTAAAAACTAATCCTTGTTTCAATCCTTCTTCATATAAATTTCCAATAAAATGTTGACAAATTAAAAAAATTATATTATTTGCATCATTCTGTCAAATCAGAATTTTTTCTATAGTGCTACTTCTTTAGTGCTAGTTCATCAGCATTAGTGTGCTTCATTAAGTTAAACTGGTTTTAATAACATGCATGTGGCAAGTTTTCCAATACTGTAAGCATATGTTTGTGTTGCTCAGAGCAAATCAGGGACAGGGGTACCAGTTTAATAATCCCGCATAGGGCACCACAAATCCTAAGGACGGCCCCGTTCACCTCGTACAGTTAATGGGACTGCGCTGGCTCAGGTGCTCGGCTGCTGCCTGAGTTAGGCCACATGGGAGCCTGGACAGACGGGAGCACAGTGGGGTCTTGTTCCTGGCCTGGCTCTGGTTACTGTGCAGTGAGGTGCAGCCCCAACCTCTTCACTCTCACCGGCAGAAGGGATCATTCAGAACCTTCCCAGCTGTTTCCCCTTTGGCCTGTGCTCAGTGGTGTGAAACTTTAGCTCAAACACAGGCTCTGAGAAGTCCTGAGTGTCTGTAGGAAAAAGAGCCCCTGCTCTGAGACTGGTGTCTCTGATCCCATGAGGACTTTGGGGCTGGCAGAGCCGAGTCTGCTGTTCGCTTCCAGGGTGCTTGGTGCTCATGTATGAAATGTCAATGTGTACAGTACTGTCCAGCCATTGGAGAGGCAGGCTAATGGCTGTTTATCACACGCGATGCCCCTGCAGGTGAAACTCCAGGGAGCCCTGGGCCCTCTGAGGAAGAAGCTGGAAGAGGCCCTGGCTCTGACATCTAAAGAGCAGAAGAAAACCACAGAGTGGCAGGTGGGTGTCCGGGTTTATTCCTCCCTGAGCCCTTCCCCCTGCAGCGTTCCCAGGAATGACAGGGCCGTAAAGCTCCAGGATGAAGTTATGAACCTGCTCTGGTTATTTGCTCCATTGCACAGTCTTGGTGCCAGCCATGGACAGCACAAGCCTCCGGCATTTGGGGAGGCTGGGTGTGGGTGTCAGATGCTCCCCGGTGCTTGGATCATCACTGCTCCACCCCCATCTGTCCTCCTCTCCCCGAGGCCCCATCCATGCTCCACTCTTGCTCTGCCCCATGCCCAGCTCCCGCTCAGCCCAGCTCCCGCTCACCGTTCACTGTTGCAGCTCGCTCCTCTCCCCCACCCTCTCCCCCAAGGCCCCCTCACCTGCCGCTTGCTCCTTTCTGCCACCTCCTGCCTTAAGAGGGAGTGACAGGGGAGAGGCGGAGAGGAGCAGATGGTGGGACCCACCACACAGCTGACAGGTGGCAAGCGGTGGGTGCCACGGGCTTCAGGGGATGAGCGGGAGCGAGGGCTCCGGGTGGAGCGCAGGCAGCACTCCAAAGGCAGCAGGTCTGCAGGATCCTCCAAAGAGAGGGGCACTGCATCCTGTTTGGGGAGGCTTAGCTTCCCCTGGCCTATAATACCTGCCATCCAGGGTGTTGGCAGCATCAGGCTGTGTCTCTGGTGGGGATCTCAGCGCAGCAGCTCCTGTAGGCAGAGGCTGGGCAGTTCCTGGCTCTTGTACAGTGGTGCAGACCCACCCGAGATCTCTGATAGGGGAAAATTCTCCATATTGAGTGCAATGTTTTCACTATTACATGGATCCTGTTTCCCTCCTTCAGATAGGGATGGTGTGTTGGCTGCTACAGCCATCGGTTTTCAGTGGCCTCCATGACAAAGCTCTGCAGCTTTTTTGCTGCCTGGAGGAAACAGATTGTTCCTTCTTGCTCTGCACCCACAATTCCTGCAGTGAATCTGCCCAGTGCCTGGGCCAGACACCGGAGCTGGGAGGATGATTTGCCCCCCATGGGTGAGGTTCAGAGTCACATAACGGGCTGGGCTGGGGGCATGCTGGGAGCTGAGCTCTTCTGAACATCAAACCTAGTTGTGAGTGTAGAGTTCTGTGGAAAATCTGCCCCCAGGGTGCATCTACATGGCCCCAACAGCCAGCTGCAGGCTAGTCATTAAGTAACACCCAGGGGTCTGGGTGGGTGTGTACAGCCCATGCTGCTGCAGCTTCATAGCTACCAGTACCCAAGCTAGCCAGATCAAAGCTACCTGTGTGTGTCTACACACAGTGCTGTGTCACCTTCATTGCAGTGTGGACACCCCCTGAGTGAGCAGAGCCAGGAGCAGGTCAGAGTAAAGTCAGGCAGCGCTCAACCACTTCACAGCCTCTGTTGCCATCACGTGGCCACTTCATCCCAGTCACCTGCTACTGTCACTGTGACATTACTGTGCTTGTCTGTAGCCAGCTGATGAACCCATGGGACACAATGTCTGTTCTGGTTCACCTGCCTTTTACAGTGAAACCCCTGCAGAGAGCGTTGGGGGCGTGAGGAAGACGCCAGCAGCAGGGATGAGAGGAGAAGTTAGTGTCTTGCTATTCAGACAAAACTGGCCATTTACAAGACCTGAAATGCTCAGAGCTGGGTGCCTCTGGTTCTGCATCTGAAGCCGTATTTAGAGCCCGGAAGAAGTGGGCTGATTTCCAGAGAACAGAACCGCAGCAGCTCCCACTGCCCACACCGGAAGCAGCTGGTGCTCAGTTCCTCAGACAATAGGGATTTAGGTGCATAACAATTGACACCCAGGTTGAATGTGTCTGGCAAAGGGCCCAGCCAGCGCCATGGAGATGGCTGCACCTTGGGACAGTCACTGGTGTGGTTCTGAACCCATTGATTATTGCCCAGTGAGAGCGAGTTACGTCCTCCATCACCAGAGGTCACAGTCCAATGACCAGTGTCACTCGGCAGAGTAACTGCAGCCCCAGGGACTATGAGATGAGGCCCAGCAGGGGTGGCCAGTCACCCACTGAGAGGGGCTGTCATGGGCCTGAGCCAGGTGGGGAGTATCCCCGTGGATGGGAGCAGGGCTGGGAGGTGACAGGCCCTATGAAGGATGCGCTGGCCATATCTGATGGGGGGAGATATTAGGGATACGATAATGCTGCGCCACTCGAATTAGCTGTAACTCAACAGCTCCCAGGGGGCAGGAGGAGAAGGAGGCTGCAGCCCTACGGCCCTTTGCAGGGTCCAGGCCACATGTACAAAGTCTCAGACAGGTGCCAGCAGGGGCTCCCGAGGGAGCTGACGCTCTGGGGATTACTAGTGCTGTACCTGAGTTGTCTGAGTATCCTGTGGCTGCAGTGCTCCTAGGGGTGGGGTGGGGGTGGTCTGGGGGATGGGTCTGTGTCCAAACCCCCTAAGCAGATGGGCCCAGGGGTGTTGGAGGGCTGCACTGGGGGCTCAGATTAGCCAGGGCAGGGGCAGGAGGTGGACGTTACAGCATTCAAACAGCTGCCTCTTCGGACAGACGCTGAGCACAGCCACTCCCCCATCACATAGCTGAACCCAACAGACAGAGGGGTTAGAGTCCTGCCCAGGGAAGGGGAGGGGGGTGAGGACAGGGCAGAGGTTGCGGGTGGGTGGAAGATCTGGGGCTCACGTTCCGGGGTTTCAGGGAGGAGGGCTCTGGGGGCAGGGAGGAAAGGGGTTGGGGAAGCTGCTTAAGCCCCTGGCCATGTTGGCATCTCAAGGAGAGTAAGAGGGACTTTCCCTCACATCACTGGGGTGGAGTCACACTGGGGGACAGGCTCAAACCAGGATCACCCAGCACCTCTTGGTTGAGCTGCAGGGGAGCTAGAGAAGCCAGTGTAGAGCAGCCAGCCCCTCCCCCTGCCAGGCTGAGCACCGGCTCAGCATCGTTCCACGGCTCCTTTCAGAGAGCATATGGGGACACAGCTGGCATCCGCCAACCCTGCTCTGGGAGCCTAGAGGGCTCCCTAAAGGCTGCGATCCCAGGGGCACTGGGCACATGGGCACGGGGCACTCATGCAGACTGGGTGAGGCCAAAGCCAGCCCTGACAATGCCTTGGGTGCCCAACACCCATGTGAGCCCCAGGATGGCACCCAAAGACTATTAGCACCAGCCCTAGGTCCTGAACTTTGCAGCCCTGGGAGCAGGTTGTCAAAGAAGGAGCGTCACCCACATCCACTGTGATGGCTCCCATGGGCATCTGAGTGCCCAGCACTTGGCACCCAAATCCCCCCACGGACACCCTGCAGCTCCCTGTAAATCTCTCCTGTTCCCTTGATTTCTCCCCACTCTACTGTGTCCATCCCATGCCACCCCCAATAACATACTGTGGCTTTACAAAGCACTCTAGACCACCCTGCTATAGAACTGACCATATTAACTCTGAACTAAAACAAACCCTTTTTGGTACATTTCCCAAAGAAGTCAATATCCTTACAAACCTGATACTGATCTAATATCCCCTGCTTCATGGACAGAGGTCCTGTCATAAATATAAAGGGAAGGGTAACAGCCTTTCTGTATACTGTACTTTAAAGTCCCTCCTGTCCAGAGGCATCAAATCCTCTTATCTGTAAAGGGTTAAGAAGCTCAAGTACCTGGCTGGCACCTGACTCAAAGGACCAATAAGGGGACAAGATACTTTCAAATGTGGGGGGAGGCTTTGTTTTTGTCTGTTCTGTTCTGGGTGCTTGTTGGAGACAGATCAAGAAAGCGAGCAATCCAACTCCATTAGCATTCGTAAGTATTAGCGAGGGAACGCGTTAGCTTACTTTGATTCTGGCTTGTGATTTTCTCTGTGCTGAGAGAAGGTGTATTCCTGGTTTTCTTTTTGTAACTTTAAAGTTCCTCTGTGTTTTGAATCTGATTGCCCTGTGAGATTATCTTCCGTTCTAATTTTACAGAGGTGCTTCTTTTACCTTTTTTCTCTCTAATAAAGTTCTGTTTCTTTTTAAAGAAACTGATTGGTTTTTTTAGTGTCCTAAAAAACCCCAAGGTTGGTTTGTGCTTATCTTGTTTATTCTCAAGCCTCCCCAGAAAAGGGGGTATAGGGCTTGGAGGGATATTAGGGGGGAATAAGAACTCCAAGTGGTCCTTTCCCTGAGTTTTGTCTAATCACTTGGTGGTGGCAGCATCACCTAATTGATGGTACAAGGGAGAATTTGTGCCTTGGAGAATTTTTAACCTAAGCTGGTAGAAATAAGATCAGGGGGTCTTTCATGTGGGTTCCCATATCTGTACCCTAGAGTTCAGAGTGGTGAGGGAACCCTTGACAGGCCCAGTCCATGTAACTCAACATCTGGCTCACATTTTCTCTGTGCCTTTCCTATTTTTCTTTCTCAAGGGGAAAATAAAAAATAAGAGAGAGATGATTTCAGGTGAATTTAACAAACTGCACACACTGCTGAGAGAGGAGGAGCAGATGCTTCTGCAGAGACTGGAGGAGGAGGAGAGGGAGACTCTGCAGAGACTAAGGAAAAATGTAACCAAACTCTCCCAGCAAAGCTCCTCTCTGCAGCAGCTGATTGCAGAGATAGAGGAGAAGTGTCAGCACCCGGTTGCTGAGCTGCTAAAGGTGAGATGGCATCAAAATTCTTCACCCAATGAAACAAATGTTAATGTAAAATAGTGTATGAGATTTTACCACAAAACTGTGAAGCCTGGAGGGTTCGTCTGTTTTCTAGATTGGGGTGGCCAACCTGTGGCTCCAGAGCCACATGCGGCTCTTTAGAGGTTAATATGTGGCTCTTTGCATAGGCGCTGACTCCGAGGCTGGAGCTACAGATGCTAACTTTCCAATGTGCTGTGGGGTGCTCACTGCTCAACCCCCTGCTCTGCCCCAGGTCCTGACACCACTCCCCTGCAAGGCCCCTGCCCCTTCCCCTGAGCCTGCCATGTCCTCACTCTTCTCCACCAGAGTCTCCTGCACACTGCAAAACAGCTGATTGTGGTGGGTGGGAGGCATGGGGAGCCAGGAGGAGGCGCTGATTGGCAGGGCTGCCTGTGGGCCGGAGGCGCTGAGGGCTGGAGGGTGGGTAGCAGATCGGGTGCTGCTGACATATTACTGTGGCTCTTTGGCAATGTTCACTGGTAAATTCTGGCTCCTTCTAAGGCTCAGGTTGGCCACCCCTGTTCTAGATGAAAGTTTGATGCCCAGAGTAAAACTCACAGTTTTATGCACATTGTGTTAGTATAGAGCATTGATTCTCTTTTTCCCTTTCAGGATGTGAAAAGCACCTTGAGCAGGTGTGTTTCCTATTTTCATTGCTCTTATATTCGTGGTGGTGGTTCTGGGATGACGTGTGTACAGAACAGCTGAGTGATGATGGGACATTTTCTTCATAGGAGTAAGAATGTGAAACTCCAGGAACCAGAAGCTGTTTCTACTGACCTGAAGAACGTGTATAAAATTTTCCTTGACATGAAGGAAGCGCTGAAGAGATTCAGAGGTGAGTGGAATCTACTGGGACATTCCACTATGTTGTGCCTGGGGATCTGGACAGAGCCTGGGACCCTGGGACACATATGGACCCAGTTGACAGGCTTGGAGCTGTGTGATAGCTGGAGATGGAGGCTGATGTGCTCAGTGCTGGGCAGTTTGCCTGCTACTTACAGCCACCTGCTGGTACTTGCCCAGGTATCTGACCAGGCCCCATCACTCTGACATCCTGACTCCTCCATGGCTGAGTTAATGGGTGTCACTGAGCCAGATGAGGCCTGGACTGGGCCCATTGTGCCAGGAGCTGCACAGACAGGTAATGGATGATGTGTCTGTGCTTCTCTCCTGGGACATGCGAGGGCTGCGTTGTGTGGGCACCGCTCAGCACTGCCACAGCCCCCATTAGCCAAGGCTGGCCGAGCTTTCTGAGCTGGACGAGAGGCCGGTCTGGCTGCTGCGGTCTGACCTGGCCCTGTGTTACTGGGTAACAAGCTGAATCCTACGGGCCCCTCGTCTGCTCTGAGCACAGCCCAGTGTGAGGTTGGGTCAGTGGTTTGCTGCTCAGTGAGTGAGACTCACGCACAAGAGTGTGACCCTGTCACAATGGCTGAGTGTGAGCTGCTCCCATCCAAGACCCCAGCGTGGAGAAGGGGGCAAAGGCAGAAACCTGACAGTGATGAGGGACAGAGAAGAAACTAAGGCAGAGGAGATGCGGATTGGGAAGGTTCAGTGAGCTCAGTCTGTGATTGTTGAACTGGCCCTTTCATCGTACCCCCGCCGCTCCTCTCTTCCCACCCACCCCCAGCAAGGAGCAATCGAAGGGGCCAAGCTGGGTGTGTCTGTCCCAGCCGATGGAGGCTGTGCTGGCTGCAGGGCCAGGATCTCAGGGCTCCAGGGAACAGGAACACAGACTGTGGGGAAAGCAGCTTCCTCTCTGCTACCGGCTGGAGCCAGCACATCCCTGCTCCCCTCCCCGTTCACTGCTCCCAGCCCAGCACAGTCTGTGGTAGGGTGACCAGATGTCCCGATTTTATAGGGACAGTCCCGATATTTGGGGCTTTTTCTTATATAGGCACCGATTTCCCCCCAACCTGTCCCAATTTTTCACATTTGCCATCTGGTCACCCTAGTCTGTGCCCACTCGACCCTGAACACGGCTGGGCTCTGGGCCATTCCACACCCCTGGCCTCTGAGCCTGTTGGGATCCTGAGCCAGTCACCTCGGTGCCGCATTCTAGGGATCACCAGCCTGTGGGAAGCCTCCTGTCAGCCTACCCCCCCCCCAGAAACCCCTTCCTAGGCATGGTCCCAGGCCCTGAGAGATTCGCTGGCTCCTCCAGGCTGGCCAGGCCCAGGATCTCCAGCAGGGCTGTTGGTGCTGACACCGGGCTCACTGCCAGAGCTCCCAGCCCCTGACCCAGCCCGGCCTGTTGTCCCACCCCCCCCAGAAGCCCCTTCCTAGGCAGGGTCCCAGGCCCTGAGAGATTCTCTGGCTCCTCCAGGCTGGCCAGGCCCAGGATCTTCAGCAGGGCCATTGGTGCTGGCACCGTGCTCACTGCCAGAGCTCCCAGCCCCTGACCCAGCCCGGCCTGTTGTCCCAGCGCTGACCCCTCCCCTGCGGGTGGGGACGCTGCTGCTCTCAATGGCTGAGCCCCTCTCTCTGTCGCTGCCTCTGCTGCTGCGCTCGCAGGCTCAGCTTATGCCAGGGCCAATGCGGCGCTGCTGGGGTTGCTCCTTCCTTCGGCATCTGGGTTCTATGTGTCTGGGGCAAATGGCAGGTGAGTGGGCAGAGACCTGCTCAGAGACACATGCCCTGTGCTGCACCCAGAGGGCAGAGACCAGCCAGGGCTGGGCAAAAAAGTGCCACTGTGCTGGGATTAACCCTTTCCTTCTCCCCGCCCCAGCAGCCCCGGCCGGTCAGTGCCACTCGACTGCCTGTGCTCTGATCCAGGGGACCTGGGTCCGGCAGCTCGGGGGAGCTGCTGGGTGAATGTGTGGGGCAGAGTAACCAGGCCTCCCTGCGCTCCAAGGTTCCCGTGTGCAATGGGGAAGGCCCCGCGCTGTCACACAGCCCTTAGGGGCTGGGCAATGAGTGTTATTATTGATATAGTGCCCACGAGTCAGCCAGGCGCTGCAGAGACAGAACAAGGAGCTGCCAGCCCCAAAGGGCTCCTGGTCTGAGTGTGGACAAGGCCTCACAAGGGGAGCAGCAAACGCTGAGATGGTGCAAGGATCCCAATGCACTCATGGGCCTCTCTGTCTAGGGGCAGACAGAGTATTGTAGTGACTCTGCTGACTCCGTGCTGGGCCCTGGGTCACTCCCAGTTTAATATCCAGCCAGCAGTGGGCTCAGTACCCCCAGGGCACAGGCAGTCAGAGGGCAGGAGGAGCAGGCTCAGAGACAGCTGCAGGGAAGAGGCCAGGAGTCAGGTGGGAGGCACCACCCTGCGTTCAGTTGCTCCAGGTTCTCACTTAGGGACGCAGTCTGCATTGGGCCCAAGTAGACAGGTTGAAGAGAGCGAGGCTCTGTCTGCCTGGGGAACGGGTAGCAGTTCTGTTAAATGGGAGCCAGTTATGCAGACTCATCATGGGGTGGCTCCCCCAAGCTCCCCCTCAGCTGACTCTGGGTGGTCCTGCAATTGCCCTGCCTCTGTTTACTCTCTTCAGCCCTCAAACTGCTCCCCACAGTCCAAAAGGGCTGAGACAGTCTCCTGCTGGGGTCCTCTCTGAGTCCCAGTAACCCCAAAATAAAATCTTTTCCTTTACTCTGCTCCAGCCGTTGGCTTTAATTCAAGGGCTTCGCTCTCCTCGCGTCAAGAGCCCCCAGCCCTCCTTCCTGGAGCTGGATTCAGTTCAGACTGTACCTTTGTTCCCTGCAGCCCTCACCTTCAGGCCTCTGTTCTCATACAGTTGCTGTTCTATCAATGTCATCTCTGGCAGCTCCTCCCTCTTAGAGGAATTCTCTCTAGGCCAGTGGTCCCCAACCTTTTTGTGGCCAGTAGCACATTCATGTTTTCAGAAGGGTGTGGCGGGCACCAACAGTTTTTCAAGGCTTATTTTGTATTTGTACATTAAATAATACGAAAAGCATCATATTTAATATCACATAATATATGAATCCATAAGATAAAAAAGGGTAATTTTACATGTAAAAGGTATTAATCAAATTATTCGACAATTACTCTTTCACCTTGCCCTGTGAATTTGCTCTTTTTTATCCACCTGAAAGAAAAATTAAGGAGTTTTTACAAAATAAATATCATAAACAGTTTTCATCTTATTTATTTAAAGAAAGTAAAACATTGTTGAACTGCTGGTCCAAATATAGTTATAATTCTTACTTTAACATAGAATGAAGCCTGCAGCCCCAGAGTTCTCCGTCCCTGGCAAGGGCAGGGCTGCGGCTTCTCTGGGGCTGCAGGCACCAGTGTTCTCGATCCCCGGCAGGTGCGAGGCCGTGGTTTCTCTCCGGCTTCAGCCACAGCCCCACGCCTGCCGGGGACCGAGAACACCGGCTCCTGCAGCCCCAGAGAAGCTGGAGAGAAGCCATGGCCCTGCGCCTGCCGGGGACAGAGAACACCAGTGCCCGCAGCCTGCAGTCCCGGAAAAGCCGGAGAGAAGTCGCGGCTCCACACCTGCCAGGAACAGAGAACTCGAGCTGCAGGCTGGGGGTGCCGGTGTTCTCTGTCCCTGGAAGGTGTGGGGCCCACCTAGTGCCCAGCAGGGAAGAGAAGCCATGGCCCCGCACCTGTTGGGAAAAGAGTACTCTTGGGCTGCAGGCTGCAGGTGCTGGTGTTCTCTGTCCCTGGCAGGCGCGGGGCCGCAGCTTCTCTCTGGCTTCCCTGGGGCTGCAGGCGCCAGTGTTCTCGATCCCCGGCAGGCACGGGGCCGCGGTTTCTCTCCGGCTTAAGCCACGGCCCCGCGCCTGCCAGGGACCGAGAACACCGACGCCTGCAGCCTGCAGCCCCAGAGTTCTCTGTCCCCAGCAGGGGCACGGCCCCAGCTTCTCTCCAGCTTCAAAGCTGGAGAGAAGCCACAGCCTCACCCCTACCAGGGACAGAGAACTGCACCCGCAGCCTGTGGCCTTCGAGAAGCCGGAGAGAAGCCGCAGCCCTGTGCCTGCCAGGGGCAGAGAACACTGGCGCCTGCAGCCTGCAGCCCTGGAGTTCTCTGTTCCCAGCAGGTGCCGAGCCGTGGCTTCTCTCCCCTGCTGGGCACTAGGCAGGTGCACATAAATGCCCCAGCGGGCGCCATGGTGCCCGCGGGCACCGCGTTGGGGACCAGTGCTCTCGGCGCTCCCCTTCCTGGCTCCTTGCTCTGTGAGTTCTCCTAGGATTCCCTCTCCTCAGCAGCTTCCTGTTTCTGGGATCCCTCCAGCTGAGTCCTGGTAACCCTTTATCAGGCTCATTAGCTGTTTAGCTGCCAATCAGGCATCTAGGGATTTAATTACTTCCAGATGGGGCTAGGTCAGCTAGTTCTCCCTTACAGGAGCCTGTCATAGGTAGGCTGGGCCATGATTCCCCTTAAAGGACCGGCCCCCATGACCACCCTTCCCCTGGTCTACCTAAAGACAGGTTTGACTGTGGCTAACACTTGGTTATGTTCTGCAGCCAGGGGGCACTTCCTGCCCTTCTGTCACAAGGAAACCTACAAGGCCCTGGGCCATATTTTTAAAAAAACTGAAAAAATGAAGAGATCAGGAGTTGTGTTCCCAACAGTCCTGTGTAGCTCATGTGATGGGCAAAATCCCCCATAGTCTTCAGCATGGCCTAGTTCAGAACAACTTGTACTCTGTGAGCCAGGCCCTCTGGCCATAGCAGAAGCAGGCAATAGCACCGGGCTTCCACCATTGCTGTCATGTGGCTGTAAAAGATACGCGCTGGCTACAGAGCTTCCACCGGAGCCAGATCCACACCAGATGTGCTCATCACAAGGCCCTTTAATGCTCTGCCAGGTCCGGCTGAGGTTAGCTTAAATAAGGTCTGTTACACACAGCCCCACCTAGCTACAAGGTCCCTCCAACAACTGCCTCCCAGGACACACACACACACGTGCCTTTGGAGTTAAGTTTGTCTTTCATTCAGAGAGCTCCTGATCAGCATCTCCAATTATTACTAAGCACAGCTTTTTCCCCTGCATCCTTCACTAAATGAGCTCTGGGAGCACATTTCAGATCCTCTTCCGTCCACATGGCTGGTGTAACGTTATCAGCTGGGAAAGTGCCTTTCTGCTGCTCCCCTTTTCCTGTAGAATGGACTTCGGTTTAGCCCAGCTCTGGTTTGGGCTTGTGTTGCTTTTTCAGGTCTCTGGGGGGAGAGGTCCCCAGTCTCTTCCTTTTCTGTTTCAACTTCCTCTTGGACATGTGTTTTATGGTGGCTTTTCCCTCCAGCAGGTGGAATCCCCACCTCAGACAGTCCATCTTCCACGCGATGGGCCTGTACCTCTGCACCTACCACAGCGCTGTCCTTGACCCCGTCTACACTGCGCCTTAAATTCGAATTTAACAGCGTTGATTCGAATTAATGGTGCACCCGTCCACACTACACCGCCCTGTAATTCGAATTAAAGGGCTATTTAAATCGATTTTAGTACTCCTTCAAAACCACAGGAGTAACCCTAAAATCGATGTTACTAATTCGGAATTAGTGTAGTGTGGACGGAAATCGAAGTTACTGGCCTCCAGGAGGTATCCCAGAGAGCACCACTGACCGCTCTGGACAGCAGTCAAAACTCCGATGCACTGGCCAGGTAAACAGGAAAAGCCCCCGGAGTTTTGAATCAGTTTCCTGTTTGGCCAGCGTGGGGCTCTGAGCAGCACAGGTGACCACGTACAGCTCAGCAGCACATTTAAAAATGCAGTCTCCTGAGAATAGAAAAAGAGCTCCAGCATGGACCACAGAAGAGCTAGTGGATCTCATTGCTATCTGGGGTGAGGATTCAGTGCTTACAGAACTCCGTTCGTCAAAACGAAATGAGAAAACATTTGAAAGAATTTCAAAGTCTATGATTGAAAAAGGACACAGGAGGGACTCGTTGCAATGTAGGATAAAAGTCAAAGAACTGAGGCAGGCATACCAGAAAACCAGAGAGGCAAACGGAAGGTCTGGAGCAGGTCCGAAAACATGCAGGTTCTATGCAGAGCTGCATGCAATTTTGGGGCTTGGCAACAAGTACCCCACCCGTGGCCGTGGATTCAGAGGTCAGTGTTGCAATATCAACCGTGCCTGAGGATTCTGCAGAGGGGGCAGATGACGAAGATGAGCAGGAGGAAGAGATTGCAGATAGCACACAGCTCTCAATTACCAACAGCAGCCAGGAGCTGTTTTTGAGCCCTGAATTACCCTCCCAGCCCAACCAAGCCACTATCCCAGACAGTGAAGCCATGGAAGGGACCTCTGGTGAGTGAATGTTTCTATCAATCATGGTTACAAAACAAGCGTTTTTTAATTATAAATTTGGAAGCATGCGTTGTCATTCCTTCTTAGCCAGTACAGTTACAGGAAAAGTTCGTTAACATGTCTGGGGATGGAGTGAAAATCCTCCCAAGAAATCTCCATGAATTGATATTGGAGGAAATCAAAGAGCCTTTTCAGTAGATTTCGGGGCAAGGCAGCCTTATCCGGTCCCCCATTGAACGAAACTTTCCCCCTCCAGGCATGCATGACGTAATTTGGAATCATTGCTTCACAGAGCATAGGAAGGCTTGTGCTGGCTTCTCTGTCTGTTTGGCGAGCAGGGACTCTTCCCAGCTAACAGCCACGCGCTGTGAGGGGTGGAGGAGGATGCTTTAGGAGGGAGGAGTGAGGAGCTGGAGAACCCTGGAGAAGTCAAACATAAAGACTTACCATGGCTGCATGGAAGCTGAATTATGATTACAGGACCGGAACCTGCGTCTGCAGTGTGCTCTGACCCCAGGGACAGAGGCTCTCAGTATTAAAAGATGCAAAATTCGACCTTGTAGTGAAATCACATGTGCTATGTAAGGTGCATAGTTTGGTTCACTGTGAGTACAATCATTGTTCTGTAAAATGTATCTTTTTACATACTTCTCTGTACTCTCTTACCTCCCCCATACAGCTGCGCACTGTTCTGTACTCCCTGCCCCATCTGGAAGGCTAGCCAAAAGGCGGAGGAGAAAGAGAACTCGAGATGAAATGTTTTCAGAAATCATGGAAGTAAGCCACAGTAACAGAGCTCATCATAATGATTGGAGGAAGTGGTAGCAAAATACAAGAAAGATGCCAGTGACCGGGAGGACAGGAGAGACGCTCGAGATGAGAGGTGGCGGCAGGAAGAACAGAGGTGGCGGGAGGAAGACCGGCAGGTAGAAGAGAGGTGGCGCAAGGAAGACCGGCAGAAGATCAGAGGTGTAGGCAGGAAGATCTGCGTTGGCGTGATGGAACGCTGGAGCTGCTGCGTGAACACACTGAGATCCTCAGACGCATGGTGGATGGTCAGGAACAGCAGCGGGGTTACAGAGTGCCACTGCAGCCCATGTTTAACCACCCTCGAAGCTCCCCAAGTTCCATATCTCCCTCACCCAGACGTGTTAGAATGCGTGGGGAAGGCTTTCTTCACCAGAACACTCCACCCCCATGGACAGCCCAACCAAAAGGCTGACATTAAGCTGAAATGTGCTTCATGGGCTTTCCTTACCTCCGATCCTCCTCCAAAAGCACACCATGCAGGGATACCTAGATAATCAGTGCCTCTTTATATAATTACTTTCTAATCAAGAATACATCCAAACGGGGGAGGGTGGTTTTCTACAGGAATGATTTTTAAAAAAGAACTCATGATTTTTAAGCAATAACAAATGACTTTTAATACTGAATAAATGATTTTTCAAATATACTGACTTTATTTCCTTCAGCTAGATGTAATCAAAGGGGGGGGGGGTGGTTGCTTTTAAAAGTCCTTCAGCAAGCTGTAAGTAAAGGGGAGAGGGTGGTTGCTTACAGGAGTCAAGAGAGGCGGGAGTGTTCATCAAGGGGAAACAAGCACTGCAGTCACACCATACCCTGGCCCGCGCTGAAACTACTTTTCAAGGCTTCTCTGATGCGCACCGCCTCCTGGTGTGCTCTTCTAATCGCCCTGGTGTCTGGCTGCTCGTAGTGAGCGGCCAGGTGATTTGCCTCAGCCTCCCACCCCGCCAGAAAAAGGTCTCCCCCTTACTCTCACAGAGATTGTGGAGCACACAGCAAGCAGCAATAGCAATGGGGACATTCTTTTGGCTGAGGTCTGAGCGAGTAAGTAATGATCGAAAGCGCCCCTTTAAACGCCCAAATGCACACTCTACCACCATCCTGCACTTGCTCAGCCTGTAGTTGAACAGCTCCTGACCACTGTCCAGGCTGCCTGTGTATGGCTTCATGAGCCATGGCATCAAGGGGTAGGCTGGGTCACCCAGGATAACGACAGGCATCTCAACATCGCCAACTGTTATTTTCTGGTCTGGGAAGTAATTTCCTTGCTGCAGCCGTTTAAAGAGAGTAGTGTTTCTGAAGACGCGAGCGTCATGAACCCTTCCTGGCCATCCCACGTGGATGCTGGTGAAACGTCCCTTGTGATCCACCAGTGCTTGCAGCACCATGGAAAAGTACCCCTTGCGGTTCACGTACTGGGTGCCCTGGTGCTCTGGGGCCAAGATAGGGATATGGGTTCCATCTATGGCCCCTCCACAGTTAGGGAATCCCATTGCAGCAAAGCCATCCACTATGACCTGCACGGTGGAGTTTTGAATCAGTTTCTGTTTGGCAGGATGGGGCTTGAGCATCACAGGTTGACACGTACAGTCTCGAGCCAGCACTTTAAAAATTGCAGGTCTCCTGAGAAAGAAAAAGAGCTCCAGCATCGGACGCACAGAAAGCTATGGATCTCTTGCTATTGGGTGAGGCTATCGTGCTTACAGAACTCCGTTCGTCAAAATGAAATTGCAGAAAACATTGACAGAATTTCAAAGTATATGATTGAAAAGGACACAAGGAGGGACTCCGTTTGCAATGTGTAGGATATAAGTCAAAGAATGCAAGGCAGAGCATACCATGAAAATAGAGAGGCAAACAGGGTTAAGGTCTGTGAGCATGTCCAAACAACTATGCAGGTTCTTGTGCAAGCTGGCATGAATTTTTGGGGGCTTGGCAACAAGTACCCACCTGTGGCGTGGATTCCAGATGGTCAGATGTTGCCAATATCACCGTGCCTGGATTCTGCAGCAGGGCGCAGATGCCAGAAGATGAGCAGGAGGAAGAGAGTGCAGATAGCAACACAGCTCTCAATTGACTCAACAGCAGCCAGGAGGCTGCTTTTTGAGCCTAATTCCCCCAGCCAACCAACCTCACTATCCCAGCAGTGAAGCAGGGAAGGGCTTCATGGCGATGTGAATTTCTATCAAATCATGGTTACAAACAAGGCGTTTTTTCATTATAAATTGGAAGCCATGTGTTTGATCTCTCTCTTCGGGACAATGTTTTTGGTCCCAGCAGGCACTGGGCTCTCAACCAGGAAGTGGGAACTATGGGATAGCTGTGGAACAGCTACCCACAGTGCACTGCTCCTGAAATCGACACTAGACGTGGGCCATGGACGCACAAAATCGATTTTAGAATCCTAGTGTGGACGCACTAAATCGATTTTATAAAATCGGTCTTATAAAATCGATTTAAAGTAATTCGATTTAATCAGGTAGTGTAGACAAGGCCCTTGTCTCCAGCCGGCTGGTATAGCTCCCTGCCCACCTGATCTGCTTTCTGGAGAAGCCGCACCTGCTCTCTGACAGAATTTCGTCTCTTTCCACAAGTCCTCTGGGCTCTCCTGCTTCCTATGCATGTCAGAGCTGAGCTTCCTTCCACACTCGATCTTAAGCTGGTTCTGGAGATTAGTCAACTCCTCCTACAACAACAAACACTGCTGTTCCCCAGTCACCTTCCAGTGCTGAGACGGGCTCCTTCCAGTGCTTCTGCTCCCGCTGGATGGCTTGGGCTGAGATCCAGTCCCTTGTCAGCGCATCTCCTAGCTCCTGCAGTGCCTCAGCCTTTGGGCCTGGAGGGTGCTCAGCTCTGCAAGGCCTTTTGTCCCGCTCCGCTCAGCTGCAGCAACCTTTTCTTCTAGCTCTTCCCAGTCCATTAGTGGGTGGGTGTGTTGGGTCACTGTAGAGGACACGGCCACTAGTCCAGCTTGCTTTGTAGCCAGCACTTCTGTGTCTGTGCCTGTCGACATCCAGCCCTTCAGCACGTGATCCACTTGTTCTGCTGAAAAGCCTCCCAGGACACCCATGGCATCACTGCACTTCCCTGTGTAAATGCAGCCTTCTGGTGATTTATTGCTGGGCTCTCTCTTATCCCTCACACCAGAGCCCTCAGCCTGCACCTCTGACCCCTCCTGAGCCCACAGCTTTAGTCTGTCCAGCTCTGTAACTTATTCCAGGAGCTGTTCCTTCTCCTGTATTGGGAAACATCTTCATTTGATCTAAGAGGTGTGATTCCCAGCTCATGTAGACGTAGCTGAGCTAGTGCCTAGCAATAGCCATGTGGCCAGGGTAGGACTGGTGGCAGCTTCAGTTACTGCCTGAGTAGAAACCTTCCCAGCCCCCTTGGTACATACTCAGGCAACTGGCCCGAGCTGCCCTTCCTAGCCAGGCTACACTGCTTCTATTAGCATGCTAGCTTCAGTGTGCTAGCCTGAGCAGAGTTAGTGCAGGTACGTTTACATGAGCTGGGAATCTCACCTCCCAGCTCAGTCGCAGACACCCTCTGTCATAAACAGATGGTTAAGGGTTAATGCCTCTTTTACCTGTAAAGGGTTAAGAAGCTCAGTAAACCTGGCTGACCCCTGACCAGAGGACCAATAAGGGGACAAGATACTTTCAAATCTTGGTGGAGGGAAGTCTTTTGTTTGTGCTCTTTGTTTTGGGGGTTGTTCGCTCTTGGGACTAAGAGGGACCAGACGTCAATCCAGGCTCTCCAAATCTTTCTGAATCAGTCTCTCATGTTTCAAACTTGTAAGTAACAGCCAGGCAAGGCATGTTAGTCTTATTTTTGTTTTCTCAACTTGTAAATGTTCTTTTTTGCTGAGAGGATTTTACCTCTGTTTGCTGTAACTTTGAACCTAAGGCTAGAGGGGGTTCCTCTGGGCTATATGAATCTGATTACCCTGTAAAGTATTTTCCATCCTGATTTTACAGAGATGATTTTTACCTTTCTTTCTTTAATTAAAAGCTTTCTTTTTAAGAACCTGATTGATTTTTCCTTGTTTTAAGATCCAAGGGGATTGGATCTGGACTCACCAGGAATTGGTGGGGGAAAGGCGGGGGGATGGTTAAATTCTCCTTGTGTTAAGATCTAAGGGGTTGGATCGGTGTTCACCAGGAACTTGGTGAAAAAGCCTCTCAAGGCTGCCCAGGGAGGGGAAGGTTATGGGGGGACAGGGAGTGATCCAGACACTGAAATTCTGGATGGTAGCGGCGATACCAGATCTAAGCTAGTAATTAAGCTTAGAAGTGTCCATGCAGGTCCCCACATCTGTACCCTAAAGTTCAGAGTGGGGAAGGAACCTTGACACCCTCTGTTTCCAGTTTGCCGGGTTTCTTCCTTCTACCCGGTGTGGCAGGCTCCTGCGTCCTAGCAAACCCTGCTCTAGTTTCCAAGCCACACCACTTACATCCTGCAGCCCTTTCTGGGTCCCTCCTTCGCAAGGCCTAGGGCTTGTTCACGCCCTTTCAGTTTTGGCTCCTGGGTAACTTTCCTCTGCATGGCTCATTTCCTACCTTGGCTGCCTTGAGACTGTTGTTCCCCAGCTCCCTGTTGCTTTGCACCTCCAATGGCTGAACTATTCTGGTCTCCAGGTGCTGCTTCTTCTCTAGGGCCAGGACTCCTTGACCAGGGGGATTGGCAATTCCAACTACCACTTCCTCCCTGTGGGGTGGTGCCTGGCACTTGGTACATTCAGCAGCTGTGAGTTTCTCTTATATTTGAATGATCTCATCAGTCCTTTACTTACACAGGTGCTGGAGCTTTATCTCCAATGGCTGGGCTTCTTGGGAGCTAGAGCAGAATTTCTTCTGCCAAAAACCCTGTTTCTTTTTCAGTGCCTTGACCTGTTTGCTCTTTGTAGCCTCAATCTGGTGGCTTCTCTCCTGCTCTGGGAGTAGCTCCTTCTGCCTGTCCTCTGGTCATTGGGTTTGCTCCTGTTGCTTCTCCAGTTTCAGTAAGAAAACCTGTACCTGGGACTGCAAATTACAGAGCTGTTTGATAGCCCTGTCAGAGCTCTAGTAACACCCCTCTCCGGGACCATCAGAAATACAGAATCACATTTAGCTTCTGCCCCAGCTCCCCTGGCTCAGAGAGCTGGCTGTCCCCTAGAGCTGCTGGTTGGATCATTTTCCAAGGGAGTCCTTTCAGGTTCTTGGAGGAAGCTACTCAAATGCTCCCAGTTCCCAATCTTTGAATCTGAGAGTGAGGCTAAGGTATCCCTGGTAAGCAGAGGGATGTCTGAAACCCATGGCTGGACTCTCCCTCTGATGCTTATTCCCCAAGGCCTGCTTTCTTAGCAATCCATTTTACCCAGTACAAGAAACTTTTTCTGCCCCATAGTGACATCCCCAATCCCTTCTCTCCAAAATCCAAAGTTCTTGTAGAGCAGCATTTTTTTATGTGTCCCTTTTCACTGCAGTCAAAACAAATTAATCCTGGGCGGGGGGTGGGGTCAGGCTTCCCAGCCCAAAATGGGGTTCCCAGAGTCCTGGGCCTGACCTCCCCATGGTACATGGGGTCCATTTATTTGTATTTAATAACCTGGGACTCCCCTGTTCACCAAGTGTTCTAGGAAACCAGGCCAGTCTCCCCATCCTTGCTCCTGGAGGCAGCCCCATCTTATGTGCCCGTCTTGTCCCCAATCAGTGCACAGCATTGGACCAGCCCTGTCTATGGTGGGTCAGGGTGAGTCAGGGTGATGCTTTCCAGTCACTGGCCCTCCTTAGTGCATCACTGTGGGTGCCTGGGCACTTCCAGCAATGGGAGCTGGAACACCCCTGGCTGTTGCTCCCCTCCAGATGACAGCTTTGGAGAATGAATGTCCCTCCGGCGTGGAAGGTGTCTGTGTCGTTCTGCTCTGTCAGCCCTCCTGGGCAAGTCTCAGAGCTGAGGTGACAGACATCGGCTTGTGGGGTTTGTGTTACAGCATTAAACGCAGCTGTGCAGATGTTGTGTCTGGGGCTGAAGCCTGGGTTTGAAGCCACCACTTACTCCTTGAGCTTCAGAGCCCCAGCTCCAGCCTGAGCCAGAAGGTCTGTACGGCTCTTTTTAGTGCCATAGCAGGAGCCCCACAAACCTATCTGTTCTCCCGGCTCTGAAACTCGCTGCCGTGGGCTGTGTAGACAAATCCAAAGTGTCTCCAGAGTGTGGGTGTGAAAGTTTCCAGCGTCTGACCCAGGGCTGGTTAATGAGAACGAAGGGGGTGGCTGGTGCAGTTGTTAGATGGAGACACCTATGCCCTGGGGCTCTGAGATGGTCTTGGTGACCATTATACTCTCTGGGAGACGCCTAGATGCAGCTGCAGAGCAGGGGACAAATCACTCTGAGCAGAGAGTTAAGGCTGGAGCTGAGACTCCATTTTCAGCCTGGTTTTTGGGGTGAGATCAGGAGCTGCGGGGGATGGGGAATTTTCCTACCGAGGGCAAATTTAACGGCAGCTCTGGGGTCTTTCATAGCCGATGTCCTGAGCCCGTAACTGAGTTACTGGGGATGTTGACAGTCACTCACTGCAAGTCACTGGGGTTTGGGCTCCTGTTGTGGAAAATTGACTACATGGTTGATTTTAGATCAGACAGCCTGAGGCTTCTTTATTTTATACAAGCATATATGCAGGGAAAGACAGCATGGCCCCATGCAAGAGGTAAGCTGCTCTGCTTTCTACAAATCTTACCAAGCTTATAAAGGTTAAAACCGCAAAAAGTAGCACACTCGTTACACATGTTAATTGCCTTATTTGGGATATAATATTAAAAACAAGCAAGCTGACCCATTATGGTTTTTCCTGTTATTTGTCATCCCTAGCCAAGTCTGCGGTTTGACTGTTTTAACACCTTTTTTTGTAGTCCCAAAAGCAAGCTCAGCTGTTATAACTTAACAGATCTTCTGGTTCCCCTTTATCGAATTCCAGTTCCTCTTTTTGGGGCCCTGACCACATCTTTCTACCCCTGCATGCCCTTTGTACACACAAAGCCATTGTTTCATTCTGGGAACTTTCCACTGTGACTCCTTTTACCTCTAGACATACAGAAGCAACTTTTCTCCATTCTTTCATTACTCTGTCCCGTTCCTCTCTCCCGCTTATACACAGAGATAAGCTGAACCAAGGTTCAACACAGCCTAGAAACAAGCTTATCCAAAGTTTAGGCCTAAAAACCTGGCCAAAGTTGTAAGCCCACCGTATTTTCCCTCACACTCCTAAGTTGCTCAGACAGGTTTGAAGTGGAGCTGGGTGAAATGTTTTGGACAAATAGTTTATTTGCTGCAAAATATTATTTTGGATCGACTGAAACTTTGCAAATCCATGTTGAGTTTGCTGAATGGTTTGAATGAACGGAAGAAGGTGCCACCACTTCCCTTCTAGTCTTTAGCCCAGTGGCTGGGCCCTCCTCTGGAAGCTCCAGGTTCAATCCCCCTCGTGATATGTGGGACAGGAATTGGAATGGGGGTCTCCTTCCACCCTCAGGTGAGGGGTGGAACTGATGGGCTCTGGGTGTCTGACGTGGGGCTCCCTCAATCTCTCCTGCTGAAGACACCCCTGTGTGTCTAAACACTGCCATGGGCACTGGGCCAAAGCGTGGGAGTGAGAATGACTCTGCAGCCCAATGGGTCGGGCTTCACCTGAGAGCCCAGAGTCCAGCTCCCCTGCCCCAGTGACCCTGTAATTATAGATCCATTAGTCCAGTGAGGGGAGGGGTTACGACCCCTGGCACAGCAGTGCCTCAGCCATGTTGGTGCCCCCGTGCAAAACCCTAGTGCAGACATGCTGGATGAGTGTGAGCTGGCACTGGCCCCTTGTGCAGCTTCTCCCAGATGGAGAGGGCAGGAAGTGGGGAAAAGCCCCCACCCTCTCCACTGCCCCAACCTCATTAGTAATGGCCCCTGTTCCCCCCATTACCCAGTTACACCTCCAAGCATCCCCCTCCTGCCCATCCCCCCACTGTCCTGCCCTCACCCAGGAGCCAAGCCCAGATCCACTTCCCATGGCCTGGGGGAGGAGCTGGGCCGGGCGAGGGAAGGTTCCTGCTGTGGGGTTTGCCTAGCTGGAAGGTGGTGCCCGTGGGGCCGGCCGGCATGGAGAATCCCTGCTCCACCCCTGTGGCAGGGCTGCCTGGCCAATGTGTGTGGGGATGGCACTGACCTGCTCTTAGTAACAAACCAACCACAGATGACCCCAAAGTAACAGAGATGCAGGTCTTCCCCCTTCACCGCTCTCTGCCCCCAGCACCTGCCAATCTCCTCATCGCCCTCTGGCCCCTAGCTCCTACCCCTCCCTCCCCTTCCCTCAACCTCTGTGCCCACCTGGCGCCTGCTTCTATCTTCCATGGCTCCACTTTGCTCCACCCCTTCACTTCCCCCTCTTTCTCCTCCCATGGTTCCCTCTCTACCCACTTTGTCACTTGTCCCCTGCCCAGACATATGCCCCTTCCCTCCACCTACTTCTGCCCCCCTGGAGCCCACCCCCTTCCTGCCCTCCTGGAATGGCACTTTCCCCCTCTTCCAAACACTCTTTGCACCTGGTGCCCACCCATCTCTTCACTCCCCCATTCCCTGGACTCTGCTCTTCCCTTTCCCCCCTGCTCACAAATCCCAGCTCTCCCCTCACCCCCCATCTGCCCCTGGTGCTCACCCCTTCTTTCACCCTCCTCTGTTGTCCTGGCTCCTGCTCTTCTCACTCCCTTCATTGCTCCTGGCACCTGGCCCCTCCCCATCCTCTCTGCCCCCCGGGCACCCGCCCCTTCCCTCACTCCCCTGTGCCCAGCTCTCCTCTAGCCCCACTCTGACCCTCTGGCTCCTGCCCCTTCCCAAGCCTGTCTCCTAACAGCCTCTACCCACCTGCCCTGCCTCTTCTCTCACCCCTCTCTGCCCTCTGGTTCCCACCCCTCCCCCTCAGCCCTCCTTGTGTCTGCCCCTCTGCTCACCCTCCTCAATCCCCGTCACCTGCCTCTCCCCTTTCCCCCCTTCCTCTCTGGTCCCCCCCCCCACACCATCCTCTGCCGTTATCACCCATGACTCCATTCCCTGCCTTCCTGGTTCCTACCCTGCTTTCACACCATCCTGTTTCTAGCACCCACTGCTCCCCTCCCTCTTCCCTCCTTTTGCCTACCCCGTCCTTTCCCCTTCCTGTTGCCCAGCACCTGCCCCTCTCCCTGCCCCTCTGGCACCCACCTCTTACCTTGCCCTCTGTACCCCCCAATGCCTCCTCTTGCCCCTTGTTGGCCACAGTGCCTGCCCCTTTCCATGCCGCACCACTGTCCTCCTGGCACCTGCCCCTACCCCTACCCCATTGCTGCCTGCCCATCTGCTTGTCCCCTCTACCCCCTGACTTTCACCCCTCTCCTCATGCCCCTCTAGCCCTCCTGGCACCCACCCATTCCCTTGCCCTCGCACCCCGTGATGACCACCCTTCCTTCAATCTTCATTTGCCCCAGTGCCTGCCCCATCTCATGCCACACCACTGACCCCCAGTGCCCACCTCTCCCCCACTCTGTCCCGTCAGTGCCTGTCTCTGACTCCATCCCTCCCCTCACTCTCTGGCACAAGCCCCTTCCCTTGCCCCACAGCCATCCCTGGTGCCTGCCTCTTCTCTTGTACCCCCTCCCCATACCACCTTCCCCTTAGTTCTTCCCCCACCCCTCCTGTCGCCTCCTCTGCCTCCCTGACACCTGCACCCCTCACCCCCGTCTAGTGCCCTGGTACCAGCCTCTTTGTTCACTTCTCTGCCCCCCCCAAGGCCCATCTCTACCCTCGCCCCCATCTGCCTCCATAGTGCCCGCTCCTTCCCTTGCCCCCTCGGCCTGCCTGGTGAAAACCCCTTCCCTTGAACCACTTTGGGCCCCCTGGTGTCAGACCTTCCTTCCCCCCATCTCTGCCCCCTGGTGCCAACCCCTCCCCACAACCTCTCCTAGCCTCTGGGTCCCACCCCTCCCCTCTTCCTCCCTCTGTCCCCTGATGCCCACATCTCCACACCCCTGTGCCCCCCTAGGGCCTGCCCTTCTCCACACCCCACTTGCTACCCCGTGTGCACCTGTACCCTTCCCCTACTCTGCCCCCTGGTGCCCACCCCTCTCCTGTCTCCCCTCCTTACATCTGCCCCTCTGGTCAGCCCCTGCATCCCTCCTGGTGACTAGCCCTTCCCCCGGCCCGCCAGCACCCACCCCTACCATCATGCCCCTCTCCCTCTTGATGACAACCCCTTCTCTCTGTCCCATTGCCCCCTGGGGTCTGACCCACCCTCTGCCCCTCATGGCCCTCTGGCACCTGCCCTACCCCTCACCCCTCTTTCTCCCCTTGTCACCTGTGCCTTCTCCCTCCCACTCCTTTTTCCCTGGTGCCAGACCCTCCTTCTACCCCCCTCTGCCTTCCCACTACCTGCCCAATTCCTCCTCTCCTCCTCCCCACCCCATTGGATCTTCCCCCATTCCTTCACACCCCTGGTGCCTGCCCCTTGCCTTGCTTCTCTGTGCCCCTGGGGTCTGTCCCCTTCTTCTGCGTTGGCACCCACCCCTCCCCTCACCCCCCGCAGCCCCCTGGAACCTGCTCTT